>NC_056734.1:404323363-404508363 GCF_019279795.1 Protopterus annectens | reverse complement strand
AAACCATATATGGCAGAACAATGCTACTAGAGGGCAAATTGTATGTAATTTTTTTTTCTGCCCAGAATGGAGAGCTAAATTATGACAGACATATTTAACATAGATTGTAACTAATAGCCTAAAGCCTTCAGGGTGAGGCATGCAGCAGAAAAAAGTGCCATTCTTTTTCTTATCTTCTATGTACCTTACTGCAAGATTTGTACCTCCATATATCGCAGAGAGAAGTGGTGTGTTATTCTACCAGAATGTGGGATACATGCAAACAGAAAATTGTGATAGCAAATGTCTGATAATACTACATGGAGCAAATTAGGCACTTTGGCTGAGCATACAGGAAATCTGTCACACAATGACAAACTTGGTCTACCATTAAGTGTTTTAGAAAATAAAGTTAGCAAGTCAGATGTGTGTCCTACATTTCTGCCCATTTTGGTCATATGCAGTTTGGGAGTTGGAGGGGGCAATCATTTCAATTATGGGGGGTGCACTATGTTATTAGGACACTGTACTGTGAAGGGTATATGAAAGGATTAAATAAAATACATATAGAACTTACCTAGGGATATTTAAAGCATGGGTTATACTGCCTAAAATAAAATATTTATTTACATAACTAATCTCTTGTTTTTTTTTAATAATGGATGCTAACATAACTTTTATTGCATCAGTTTAAAAGCTGCAGATGGCTGACCTTTACCTACAGTGGAAACACATACCACACCTATAACATACATGTGCATCAAAAATACAGGAATGAAGCTGAAATGTATACCTTTAGGGTGTGAGTATATATTTGCTGAAAAAACAGGTTTACTACAGGTACTGACATGCTAGTAGTGTGCAGTACACTTGCTAGCTGTCACTTGCTCAAAAAAGCAAGTGCTCTAACTCCCACAAGTCTGATCTTCCATTTCTACATAGCCTTCCCAACACCTAGTACCCAATCCTATAAACTACATAGCTCTACCAGAACCTAAATCATAAACCTAAAACTCCACTCCGCTCCTTAAATCTAAATTTCTCAGTTGTTCCCTAACCTTAAAGCTGCCTTCCTACTCCCTAAGCCTAAAACTCTAACACATTCCCTAAACCTACATTCTCAATTACTCCCTGAGCCTAAAACTCTCTTCCACCTCCCTAAACCTAAAACTCCAGTTCCCCATCTCAAAACCTTAATTTACAGATCATCCCCAACTCTAAAGCTCCCTCCCCACTCCCTAATCCTAAAACACCCCTCCTTCTTTCTACTCCTAAAACCCGTCCCGCTCCCTAACCCTAGAACCCCACCTCCTCCATAATCATTAAACTCCTCTCTCTCCCACATCAGCTTGATTGAACTGATATTCGAGCGAGAGTAGCACTCCTTCCCCACAGCTGCTTGCCTGGACTCATATTTGACTTTGAACATGAACAGCAGCCTAGTTGAGCTACACTGCAGTCGAGCCCCTGGCTTTGAGACAGTAGTATTCAAGTGTTTGGGGGTCGAGTGCCTGTAGTAAACCTGAAAAAAAAAAATCATGCCGCAAAATGTCTTGCACATCTCAGCTTTATTTATTTAAAGTGCTATTGATCTAAAAAATCATAATAAGCAATGTGATACTATGGTATGGAATATATTTTTAGTGCATTTATTATGACACGAAGCAAGTAAATGCTAGTGCTACTTCTATCTATACATAAAAATGCATTATAGTATATGACTAAATCTGGCAGTAGAGGAAAACTAATGGCACAACTCTTAATGTTGCAAGAATTATTTGTGGGTACATAGGTTACGCAAACAAGTGTATAGCTTTTTGACATTACAGCAGCTTATAATCATTAACCCAGGCTAGAATGTATAGGTACCTACATAGTCATCAACAAGTCTCACAAGATTTGAGACAGACCCACAATTGTTTATAGGGAATGTAAGTTATTTTCAGATAATATGGAAGCTGCTGTGAGATGAATTTGTCACACCTACTACTTTTATTAATGGTGGTTTTAAGGTTAAAGTTATTTGTGCAGGTATTGCTCTCTATAGCATTTTATAAATATATTGTTACCTCACTTGCGGGCAGTCAGATGGATGTGTGGTAGAGTATTTGGCTCTTGGTGCTGTTACTAGTACATGCAGTCAGATGGATGTGTGGTAGAGTATTTGGCTCTTGGTGCTGTTACTAGTACATGCAGTCAGATGGATGTGTGGTAGAGTATTTGGCTCTTGGTGCTGTTACTAGTACATGCAGTCAGATGGATGTGTGGTAGAGTATTTGGCTCTTGGTGCTGTTACTAGTACATGCAGTCAGATGGATGTGTGGTAGAGTATTTGGCTCTTGGTGCTGTTACTAGTACATGCAGTCAGATGGATGTGTGGTAGAGTATTTGGCTCTTGGTGCTGTTACTAGTACATGCAGTCAGATGGATGTGTGGTAGAGTATTTGGCTCTTGGTGCTGTTACTAGTACATGCAGTCAGATGGATGTGTGGTAGAGTATTTGGCTCTTGGTGCTGTTACTAGTACATGCAGTCAGATGGATGTGTGATAGAGTATTTGGCTCTTGGTGCTGTTACTAGTACATGCAGTCAGATGGATATGTGTGGTAGAGTATTTGGCTCTTGGTGCTGTTACTAGTACATGCAGTCAGATGGATGTGTGGTAGAGTATTTGGCTCATGGTGCTGTTACTAGTCACATTATGGTGACACACGTATTTATTACAGCAAACTGCTGAGTGAGCAGAGCAATTGACTTGATTGGTGAAAACTCTAGATAAATAACAGCAAAATGGTTGCAGACTATACAAAAAGCCCAGATTTTATTAAACCAATATGTTTTACACAATCCCTATTCAAATCTTACATTATGCATGATAGACAGCTGCTTGATATTCAGTAATTCCCTCCATGTGCTTACTGTATGACTCTCAACAAGTTACTTAATGTGACATTACTCTTGGGAATCCACTAAAAATGAGACTCAACCCAGTTTGGAGAATCAGATTAAAGATATCAAGTATATACATGCACACACAGATCCCATCCAATGCTATATTAAGGGAAGGAAAGGATGCAAAGTATCCTTAGGTATATTTGGGCTGAAAGAGATTGGTAATGCTGGTAAAGCTGGAAAATGCACAGGCAGATACATTCACTGTAAAAATCTGATGCTCAGATTTTCTGGCAGTACTGCACAAGTAATAGTCAACCCTCCTCATCCTGACATTATGTAGTAGCCTCATTTCCTCCACACTTAGAAATGCAACAAGTCAGAAATTTCAAACCCTTTCCTTTCCTAACGCCATTCATTACCCATGGCCTTCACCACACACAGTAATGTAATGTAACACTAGATATTCATTTCCAAGACTGGCAAACCACAGACACTTCACCATCCAAGACTGGTGAACCACAGACACTTCACCATCCAAGAATGGTGAATCACAGACACTTTACCATCCAAGACTGGTGAACCACAGACACTTCACCATCCAAGACTGGTGAACCGCAGACACTTCACCATCCAAGACTGGCAAACCACAACACTTCACCATCCAAGACTGGTGAACCACAGATACTTCACCATCCAAGACTGGTGAACTAAGGGGCACCTCATCGTCAGCTACCAGACATCACACCAGTGACTGTAGTCCATGACCTTTCCCTCTTCTCACCTGTTGGTAATCAGTGGCTACCAAACATTGTTATCCCCTTTCTGATTCCCACCTGGCCATTCACCATCCACTGTTCTTTACTTCTCCCACCCCCACACACACTTGCACTCACAAAACTTTGGCTGTTACCTGTTGCATTTATTTCAAATACTTCCAGTTACATCTGTGAGGGATTTAGCCCATCATCCATTACATACCACCCCTGGTCAGTAATTGTTTATAATTCTGAGACTCGTTAGTGCTACTTTAGGAAGTGAAAGGCTGAATGTTTGAAAATATGCAGACTTACATATAGTAAGTCCTAGAGATTTATGATTTGGAATATTCAATTTTCTCCAAAGTTTGGCGATCTTGGAGCTATTTATAATAAGCAGCAGGGGTGTTGTGGGTGCAGGCCTCTGCATTACAAGGTGCAGGACAAGGATTTGTCCAATGCAAAAAAAATGTGGAAGGAGAACAGTGATTTTTTGCCATTCACTGTCTTACTGTTTTCTTTTTTTAAGTTTATTTATTTATTTGTAACTCCAGGGCTCACATTTACTAGTTTCAGAATTACAAAAGGAAGTGGCATGATATTCACATCATGTGTCATTGAGTGGTTCTGTCCTTTTCAACCCTGTGTCAACACATTCCATTTCAGTTGTCTGCACCAGTGAGGTAGCTAATATCCCTTTAAAGAACTTCAGTAGACTGGTGTAGTTTAGCATGGTCATTTTAGTGTATTGTAACAAAATCTTCTCTTAATCCCTAAGAAGAAGGCCTTACTCTCAAGAGCCAAACATTAGACACTCACCTGGGCCATCAGCACTAGTAGTCACTGGTTATGAATCCAGGCCAAGTAAATAAATTGTGGTACTCTGGACAGCATATTCTCCAAAGAAAAAATGTGAAGTGACCCTAAGATATATATTTCTAAATGCAGTGTGTGATCCCCAACCACTGGCAACAGTAATGAGGGAACCTCAGTCCTCACCACTGGCAACAGATTTCAGCGTTTATTGTGATTTATAAGCTTGTACTTATCTGCGTTTCTACTTACCTGACTGCCTGCACTTTTTAAAGTAATTTTTTGTTAACTGTTGTAGGCTACACACTAAAGTGCGTTAGCCTTTCTGTGCATTTAAAGAAAGTCATTTTATCTGTATCACTATATTTTCTGCTGTTTTCTGCCTTCTAAAAAGAAAAAAAAAAATATATATATATATATATATATATATATATATATATATATATATATATATATTTGCTTTTCCCACCTTCCAATACTAGTGTAGTCCAGTTTTCAGGCTAGCGCTGAATTCAGGGCTGTGTTTCAGGTTTCTGAGTTGCCCATACATTACTTGGATAGCGGGAAGTTTCACTGTTCACCTGTGAGAGAGCGGAGCTTTGAGCAGCCTATCTATCCCTGGAGGAGTGGTCCCAGCACAGAAGTTTGTAGTCTATTGGCCATTTTGGGCTAATTCCTATCTCTTTCATTTCCATGCCATAAAAGCCACCGCATAGTTTTTGGCTTGTATTCAACTCAGCAAGCTCCTACCTGGTGTCTTGCAGAGTCTACAAGCAGCGGAGAACTAAAGTGAGACTTTTGGAGTGGTTTAAGTACCTTTTTCTGCATTTTATACCTCGCTAGTGTGTTTTCCGCCTAAAAGCTGATTTTTCAGCATTTATTATGATTTATAAGCTTGTACTTATCAGCGTTTGTACTTACCTGACTGCCTGCACTTTTTAAAGTCGTTTTTTGTTAAAAAATTTGTTTAACTGTTGTAGGCTACACACCAAAGTGCGTTAGCCTTTCTGTGCATTTAAAGAAAGTCGTTTCATCTGTATCACTGTATTTTCTGCTGTTTTCTGCCTTCTAAAAAGAAAAAAAATATATATATATATCTTTGCTTTTCCCACCTTCCTATACTAGTGTAGTCCAGTTTTCAGGCTAGTGCTGAATTCAGGGCTGTGTTTCAGGTTACTGAGTTGCCTATACCTTACTTGGATAGCGGGAAGTTTCACTGCTCACTTGTGAGAGAGGGGAGCTTTGAGCAGCCTATCTATCCCCGGAGCAGTGGGCCCACCACAGAAGTTTGTAGTCTATTGGCCATTTTGGGCTAATTCCTATCTCTTTCATTTCCCTGCCATAAAAGCCACCGAGTGGTTTTTGGCTTGTATTCAACTCAGCAAGCTCCTACCTGGTGTCCTGCAGAGTCTACAAGCAGCAGGGAACTAAAGAGAGACTTTTGGAGTGGTTTATGTAACTTTTTCTGCTTTTTATACCTTACTAGTGTGTTTTCTGCCTAAACACCAATTTTTCAGCATTTATTGTGATTTATAAGCTTGTACTTATCTGAGTTTGTACTTATCTGACTGCCTGCACTTTCTAAAGTCGTTTTTTGTTAAAAAGTTTGTTTAACTGTATTAGGCTATACACTAAAGTGCGTTAGCCTTTCTGTGCATTTAAAGAAATTTGTTTTATCTGTATCACTGTATTTTCTGCTGTTTTCTGCCTTCTAAAAAGAAATATATATATATATATATATATATATATATATATATATATATATATATATATATATATCTTTGCTTTTCTAACCTTCCTATACTAGTGTAGTCCAGTTTTCAGGCTAGTGCTGAATTCAGGGCTGTGTTTCAGGTTACTGAGTTGCCCATACCTTACTTGGATAGCGGGAAGTTTCACTGTTCACCTGTGAGGGAGGGGAGCTTTGAGCAGCCTATCTATCCCTGGAGGAGTGGTCCCAGCACAGAAGTTTGTAGTCTATTGGCCATTTTGGGCTAATTCCTATCTCTTTCATTTCCCTGCCATATAAACCATGTTTGCACATTTTTTGCGTACCACACAGCAAGGGTTAGTTAGGGTTAAACTATTCCCGGCTCCACAAAGTCTACACTTCAATTTTTCCCTCGGAACTCTTTAAACGCTCAACCTAAGCACTCAGCTGCACACCTAACGCCCAGCACTAGCTAAAGCTAATAGTAAACACAACTCCAGCACTAGACTGTCCAGCAGGGCAAGGCTCTTTATTCATCCCAACCAGCCAAAGGTACATAACAACCCACCCTCTTATTCAGGCATGATCAAAGGGCAATTTCCAGTGTATTCTCCTGTCCAGCTAGTGAATTTGGGTATCATGGGTCAATGTTACAACTGCCTCATGTACACAGACAGCCCTCTCCTCCTACCACTCAACTCTAACACATGTGAGAGATGTAACTATACAGCCAAACTGGAGGCTAAGCTCTCTCCACCCATGACTGAAACAGTCAGTCAAGAGGAGAAGGTCAGCAACTGCATCACACCTCCAGCCTCACATAGTCCAACTATACAAGCACAGGCAAAAGATACACATAAACACACAAAATCATACTCAGAGGCTCTAACTAATAACTTACCAAAGAAACAGAGACCTCCAAGGCAGACTCCCAAACAACCCACACCAGTACATCACATCACCAACCAAACAACACATAAACCACAAAATCAGTGTGCCACACACTCACAGCCCTTAAGGCCAAATAGCATCCCTACACACTAGTAATGGGAGACTCCATAGTCAGGCACACTGTTGTCCCACTCACCAGACTGGACAAGGAGAAGGTTACGGTAAGCTGCCTGTCAGGAGCCAGAATCCGCCACATAACACAAGCACTCAGGTCACTCGAGAACATGTACAAATATGACTCTGTCATCGTACATGTTGGTGTGAATGACCTGAGATGTACATCCCTGGACTACATGAAAAGAGACATGGAAGAGCTCTCTGATCATGTAACCCAGGTGGGAATGACCCTGACCCTGAATAGCATTCTGCCCTCGCCAAGAATGATACCACAGTATAAAGAAAAAATTATCAGCTTCAACAATTGGCTAAACTTCTGGTGTCATTCAAAGGGGATCCAGTATCTGTCAGCCTGGGACGACATGCTCGATAAGCCTCGTTGCTTCACAAGAGGCAGCTTGCACCTGTCACCCCTAGGCTTTCGAATACTGGCCAAGGCTCTTGCTGTCCCCATTGTGCCTTTTTTAGGCAAGGCCCAAAAGTCAAACAGGCCACCATAACCAACACAAAAAACAAGAAAATGAGGGTTATGCTACTCAATGCAGCAGTTTAAATCTCAAAATGAATGCACTCGAAACACTCCTCAGTATGGAGAATGCCGACATCTGCGCAGTAACAGAAACCTGGTTTAAGGCTTCAGAGAGCACCCCAGCACTACCGAGATACAACTCATACCACACATTTTGGCCACAGAACACGGACCGAGCAATAAAAGGAGGGGGAGTATCCATATTCATCAAGGATACCCACACCTCCAGGTTAATGGCACAACATGATACTACAGAGATCATCCATGTACAACTAACGCAAGGCAAAACTGAAATGCAATTTGTGGCTTGGTACAGATCACCCTCCATGTCCCAGGATCAACACTTGACCTTCCTGGAGACACTGGAAAACATTAAGGTCCTGCAAAACACCCTGATGTAGGGCAATTTCAATTACCCCTCCATCAACTGGGAAAACTATTCTAGTAGTAACTCCCAGGCCCAGCGATTCCTGGAAATTATCAACTCAAATTCCTTGGATCAGCTGGTAAACTCCAAACCAGAGGTGGAAACATACTAGACCTGGTCATCACCAACATGAGCGACAGGTGCTTCACAGCGGAGGTAAACCAGTCACTGGTTAGATCTGACCATAAACTAATCACACTGGATATCCACACCCCTACCATCTCCCTCACACAAGGAAATCTCAGTGAAAAACTTTCCCAAAGCCAACTTCATACAGCTCAAGACTGAGGTGGGTAGCTTCATACACCCCACACCTAGGGATAACTCCACCCAAAATGCAGAAGTATTTACAAATGCACTCTATCAACACCTACAAGGATGTATGGATCGTGCCATCCCTATTAAAACCAAGACTCACTCCTCCACGAGAAGGAAACCAGTCTGGTGGATACCTGCATTCAACAAACTATACAATAGAAGGAGGAAACTAGTCCAGAAAAAAAGCAAATCCCAAGAAGGTAAGACATCCCTGACCAGTATTAGTAAAAAACGTAGGTCCCCTATAAAATCTTCCAAGGCAAATTTTGAAAGAAAGATAGCCAAGGATTCAAAAGATAACCACAAAGTCTTCTATGGCTATGTAAAGAATCTAAGTGGTAAATCACAGATATGCGCCGAGCTGGTGCAAAATAGCACAAAATATACGGAACCTATGGACATCGCCAACATCCTGGCAGATAGATTTAGTGCCACCTTCACCCCGCTATCACCCCCAAAAGGACCCATAGTAATACCCGAAGAGTCCAGCATCCCTGAAATCACAGAAGCACAAGTAAAAATAGCCCTTACAAAAGCCAAAAACACAGCATCAATGGGGCCAGACGGAGTCCCAGGCTGCATCCTGCATGAACTGCAAGATGAACTAAGCCGTCTCCTAAAGAAATGTTTTAACCTCAGCCTATCCACAGGCTACGTGCCCTTAGAATGGTGCACAGCAACGGTTATTCCACTTCACAAAGGGGGAGCAACAACTGACCCTGGTAACTATCACCATATAAGCCTGACCAGCCTGGTCTGCAAGGCTATGGAGCATATCATCATGGAACTCATTAACAAGGACATAGGAGACCTCCAAACACTTGATCCAACTCAGTTCGGCTTTGTTAAGGGCAGATCATGCCTACTGTACCTGGTTGACTTCTTCAAAACAGTCACCAAAGCCATTGACGAGGGTAAGGTGGTTCATACAGCCTACCTAGACCTTGCCAAGGCTTTCAACACCATTCCTCACTCGAGTATCATAGACAAACTCATCAGCCTAAACATAAACTCCTATGTCAGGAGATGGGTCACCAGCTGCCTTACAGACAGAACCCACTCGATAAGAATAGTGGGATCCATGTCCGACTCTAAACCAGTCACAAGTGGTGTCCCCCAGGGTTCAGTCTTGGGCCTGCTACTGTTCGGCATATATTTCTCAGAAGTGCAGGCAAACACAAAAGGTCTATGGCTGACCAAATTTGCTGATGACTGCAAGCTGGGAACCATAACTTGCTGACATGGACATTCTCCAGAAGGGCCTCACTGAGACTGACACATGGTGTCGAAGTCATGGCCTCAAGTTAAATGCCACAAAATGCATAGTCATCCTGTTTGGGAAGATCAAAACACCCACAAACTACCACATTGGTGGCAGCCCCCTTATTTCAGAATAGGTAATAAGAGACCTAGGGACTCAGGTAGATAGTAATCTCTCATTGACAATCACATCGCCAAAGTAGTTAGGAAATCCTTCTATTTAGCCCATCTAATTACTAAAGGGTTTGCATCTAGAAATAAAGAGGTAATGATGCCCCTATACTCATCACTCATCAGACCCATCATAGAGTACAATGCCCTTTTTGGGATGTATCTCACAAGACACTACCAGCAGCTGGATAAACTAAAGAAGTACCTCACCAAGAGGATCACAGGTCTCAAACATATGCCATATGCAGTCAGACTGAAAAAACTCTGGCTTTACTCCGTGGCATACCGCTTGCTCAGAGGTGATCTCTGCCTAACCTACAAAGCCATTTTCAACTCGGAATTGATGGACATGCTCCACCTAAAGAAATCCAAGTCACTACGAGCCACATGCTCCAGTGAGCCAAACCTCAACACTACAATAAATAGAACATTCCAGAGGGACAGATTCCTGTCACATGGACTCCCCACACTTTGGAACAAAATCCCTAATTACATTAGACAGAGCATCTCAATATTACTCTTCAAGAAGAACATTGACAAGTGGATGGGAAACAGAAAGTACACCCCGGGGATCATGTCTATGGCTCTGCTTGACAGAGGTGCAGCTAACTAAGTTATGAAGTGGCAAAAGCTGAGACTTACGGGCTTGGCTTATAAATGCCCTTGGGCAGATAGCCTAGTATCTACCTATGAACCTATGTACATTGGGAGGATGACAAGTACACACACAGTATTTCCAGATGCAGCATTCTGCATCAAGTGCAATTTCTCTTAAGAGTACAAAGAGACAACAGTCAGTCTGGGGCCGGTTTCTCCCTCTTTCTCCAGATCCCCAGTAAGACTCCCCACTGGCATAGAATTGAGATCTTAGTTGAGTGACCAAGCCAAGACATCCAGCACCCTCTCTGTCCAACCAGTGCTTTGTGTCCCTGCCGAAGTAGCACACACACACACACACACACACACACACACACACACACACACACACACACACACACACACACACACACTCTTTGAGGTTTGATTTACAAACATGCACACACACACACACACACACACACACACACACACACACACACACACACACACACACACACACACACACACACACACACACACACACACACACACACACACACACACACACACACACACACACACACACACACACACACACACATGGGACAGGCTGGCACAGGTTTATTAGCTATGATTCCTTCTGCCCAGACTCTAAGGTAGTTTCCACTGCCACCAGTCAATTCTTATCAGCTACTTTAAGGCCCTTAACTAAGGATGTCCAACATTACTCTGTAATGTTACTATCAATACAAATGGTAGTTTGACCAAAAGCAAGGCTATTAGGAGTTGCCTCTACAGTGTCACCAAATAAATATGCAAGTACTCTCAGAACTTAAATTTCTCTAGACAGATCAGCCACAATGAAAGGTTTAAATATATTTAATAATAAATAATAAAAGAACAAGAAAATACTCAGTACATAATTACAGTGACATCAGAGTTCCAAATCATAGGAAATATTTAAAACAACATTGCAGGACAGTCTCAAATAAATAAAGAAAAATATCTAAGCTAAGCTTTGCTATATTCCTGACTATATCTAAGAAAATTACTATACCCTAGTACACTTCCTTAATTAGAGCTACAAGGCAGATGTGGTGAATGGTTCTTCTAGATGTTGTCAGGTCAAAGACAGAATACAGAATGCTCAGTCTATCTAAGAGAGTTCTCAAATTAATATCTCAAATATTACTGCTGAGAAAGTTTGCAGAATGACATCATTTCTTGTCATCTGACTCTATCCAAGGTGAACCCCACTGCTGGAATCTGGCAGTAGTTAGCATCTACTTGTGGAAATACATAGACCTCAGATCTATAGCAGAATCTGGAAGGCATAAAACAATAAAACACTTCCACATCTCAAGCCTAGTAATTATTTCTTCTTCAAGACAACACAGAGAGCTCCCTAGTATAGACACCCTGTCTCTTGCTGTCATAGAGTAATTTACATTCAGCTATTTTTCTGAAGTTTTGCTGGAATGAAACAAAAGAGCCTCCTGTGTTCCAGTTTCTACTGTCAATATATATATATATATATATATATATATATATATATATATATATATATATATATATATTTAAACAGTTACAATAGTTTATGTACATTTCTGTTCTGTTCCAGCAGGGCACACTGTGGATACATCTTTAAGCTCTGTACTTTACAAAATACTTTTTAACACGTCTGTACAAACAAATTAAATATACACATAACATACAGTTCTAATACAGTTGTAACACAAGGATCTTATATGAATCATGTTGATATCCACAAATGACATATAATTTTTTACAACATTCCAGATAACTGTACTGACAGTATCTCCTTTTGTGACACAGTGGTCAAAAATATTTTAGATTGCTATTTATCTTTGCAGTGTTAGAATCCAGGTATGCATCCTGATTTTAACCATTTTAGAGGACTTTAACCTGTTTCTAGCAGAGATGCTCCAATATACCCACCATGAAAAAATAAAACAAGTAAAAAATGAAAAGAAAACACATGGAATTATCCTTAATTATTTTCTTTCTTCTTGGTTATTAGTTATCATTGGAATGTAAACTGGTTTCTGGGCTTATGTTTATTTCTGGATCATAAAAATAAAACAGATATCTGAAAGAGCATAAACTATGACTCTAATTTCCTTGAAGTTATCCTGCTCCCCTCAAAACTTCCACCCCAAACACACACATGTATCCATCTCTTCATCATCATCCGCCAAATCTTTCTCATTTTTTCTACATGGGGTCAAGGTGCTGTGTCAAATGTTGTCACCTCTTTTAATTCAGTGCCACTCTCCTACCATCTTCAGCAGTTACTATATGTCTGTCTGCTGCAGGTTTTCTCACCATGCAGTCCATCCATCTCTTTGTTGGATGTCATAATTTACCCTTGCCTTCTTCTTGTCTATCCAAAATCATCTTCACCAGATTCTCTTGTGCTTTCTTACACATGAACATGAACCACCATAATCTGTTCTCTTTGACCTTCTCTGCAAATGGAGCTATTTTGGCTTCTGTTCTTGTGTCTTTCTTTCATCTACTCACATTGTACATCCTACCACTCATCTCAGGCACTTCTTCTCCAACACCTCTAGCTTTCTCAGCTGGTCTGCCCTCACTGCCCATGTTTCTGTAACATGCAGAAGTACCAGTTGCCCCTCTCCTTTGTACAACTTATGTTCTGCTTCTTTGGCATTCTTCTGTCACACACTTCCTCTGACATAGTGCAAATTGGCAGCAGCCCCTGTGTGTCTAGCTTGGACTTCCTCATTCAGATGTCCATTCTCTTCAATCATCCCTCTCAGATACTTGAAGCTGTTAACATGTTATACTGTTTTCTTATCTTCTTTTGATTTCCCCCCATTTGCTGTCATGACAACTATCTTGTCTGTACTCAGTTTCATTCCATGTTCCTTCAGTTTTACATTCCATTCCTCCATCATTTGCTGAAGTCAGAGCCTGCTTGTAATCTCACATTGTCTGCAAACAGCAGCTTTGTTGATCTTTCCCTTCCAAACTGTTTGTTAATGTACTCCATCACCAGTATGACCAGCAGTAGACTGAGATCTGAACCCTTATGCACCACCACCACTCCCTCTGGGAACCCTTCTGTAAATTGCAAACACTGTTCGTATTTGTGTCACTGGGTCCTTCCATATGGCCTGCCCTATTTCTACAATTGTTTTTGGAACTTCAAACCATCACAGGACTGTCCAAATCGGTTTTCTTGAGACCTATTCTTTCTCTACGTTTAGGAATATCCAGTTGGTCTCTTTCCTAATCCCTAGATTCTTCTATGCTATCTGTTTCACTGTAAACATTGGGATGGTTGTGCTGCATTCTTATTTGAATCTGAACATGTATCCCCATGGCCACCTTAACAGCCCACACATATGAACTGACATATGATATAACTATGTCTCTTAACTGCACATATGTGTATTTGTAAATAAACTCTCTCTCTTCTCTTCTTTTCCTTTTCTATTCCTCCTGTCACTGTCTCACCATATTCTTTCACAGTATTAAATTATTATAGTAGCAGACATACCTTCCCGATATTTGTTTCTGTTATGTAACTACTCCCCCACTCTGCCTCCTATATATATATATATATATATATATATATATATATATATATATATATATATATATATATATATATATATATGGGTCCCTATCAGATGATCACATTTTCACAAACTCGAAATTCACATGGTCGAGATCAAATAATTTCAGTTTTTGAAAACTCAAGGTTTTTGAATGGAGATTGAGGTACCTAGACTACCTTTTCCAAGTTGATGTGTTGGGAACATTTATAACTTGCACAAGAAGGGTGGTGGATGTGGGCAGTTAGAATAAGTGAAAGATGAGTAGCGTTTAAGATGGAGAAGAAGAGGAGTGTATTGATTCAAGTGCAGATGGGAAAGTTATTAGGGGTGTAATGATTTAAGTACATGAAGGAAAAGTTAGTGATAGGTTTGTGCTTTCACTATGGATCTCATCCTAGTGATGAACATTTGCATGACCAGCACTGGGTGAGTTGCGTTTGAGATGCATTTTATAGTTCAGGGGTTTGTTAGTCATTTTTACTTGTGTAGGGATGGTACTCCAAATTAGGAGATGTAATAGGAGTACAGTGAGTCCCATGGTGAATTATTTGATTTATTAGTGCTTAATATAAATTTATCTCCAGAGTTAAGGCCTATAGCGGGGGTATAGGGCAATAGTATATTTTTTTAATGTAGGACATTTTTCACGTAATATATCAATTTGTATGCCAAAACTAGCTGAGATCATTTTAATTAGTTCCTAAGCTCTAGCCTAAACCTTGACAGCGCTGGTACACACACACACACACACACACACACACACACACACATATATATATATATATATATATATATATATATATATATAAATAAATATATATATATATATATATATATATATATATATATATATATATATATATACATATGTGAGCAGTATATTTCTTAATGTGTGTTTCTGTCGACAAGTGAAAACGCCAGGACAATTGATTGAAAATCAGCTGCAAAAACTTTACTGGCTTTTTCACAATGGGATTGTGAACAGGAGGGGTCTGTGGGATACATCCTCTCCCCACTGTAGTGCAATCTCAGGGTTGGTGTATGTAATTAGCAGGGGTACGGGACTTGCTCCCTTGCAAAAAATTATTTTACTGACTTTTTGTTTTATTTAGATTGATGTTTACCTACTTCCTCTATTAGGTGTTGATCATTGATGGATTGACATTGTTTGTGATGGAGGGCTATGTTTCCATGTACATATATATATATATATATATATATATATATATATATATATATATATCTCATAGGTTCGTACTAAGCTAACTGCCCCTGTGAGCCATTTTAAGCCTATATATATATATATTTGCGTGTGTGTGTGTGTGTGTGTGTGTAGATATTAATGTGTATGTGTATATATATATATATATATATATATATATATATATATATATATATATATATATATATATATAAACATGACAATATCAAAAAACATTTTTTCAAAAAATCACAAGAAACGAATATCTTCCCAGGGTCTTCCCAGGGTAAGTAAACAATCATCCAAAAATTAACAAAACTTAAACTGCACCATCCCTAACCTACCCAGGTGAGGGGCTATGTCCCCTACACTCCCTCAATGTGGGAGGCTGTGCCCCTACACCCCCTATCTACATATACCAACTCTGAGATAGTGCTACAGTTGGGAAAAGGACAAAGTTCATCTTGTTGGCCAACAGGTTACTTACCCTGGGAAGATCTTTGTTGGTGCTGTGGTTCACTGAAATGGGTTTTCAATACTGTCGTCTCGATGATCCAGTCTTTGATTATATGGGGTTCTGACAATCGTAAGAGGACCCATATATATATATATTTATATTTATAGATATATATATAGATATAGATATTGGTATGAGGTTATGCTTATATATATTTTATAAGCATACACAGAGGGAGATAGATATTATGCACATAGATACAAGGGTGTAGACAGGTATACTGTTTGAACTCTACTGAGTAAATATTTTTCTGAAAATAATATCAACAAAGCTTTTTTCAGGTCATATTATATCTACACCTATCTAAATGAATGCCTTTAACAACAGGTACAATTTTGCGAATCTAAAAACAATACTTTTAATAGTTTTAGGGGGAACAGCTGAAAATGTTACTAGGGCCTGGGGGTCAGAATTTTAAGAGATGTGTTCATTTTTAAGTAATGGGTATCAGAGAGGGGGGTACTAAGAACTTGTGAGTACAAAATGGAATCTGCTTGCTACAACCCTGCACACATACACATATATATGTCTCTTTTCAGTCTTTAACAATTCAGTTGTCCTACTGCATGACTTTCTTTTCCCACCTCTAATACACACACACACTTTTTTGCATGAGAATTCTGAAAATGGAAGTGTACAACTATATGAAGAATTCTTTTTGTCTTTTCCCAGTTAGGGGTCACCACAGCAGAACTCTGGTCCACTAATGATTGGCAGCAGACTTTTTTATGGTGCCAAGTTGCCAGCCCAATGCCCAACCTTTGTTAAAGGCATGCCCATTCACACATGTCTTTCAGAGGCCTCTCGACTGCGGGGAGGACATGCAGACTCCACACAGGAGGCACCCCAGCCAAGAATCGAAGAGGAGAACCTCTTGCTGTAAGGCAACAACACTACCGCTGTACCACCACGGATAGAAGAAGTCTAATTAGCTAATTTGTTATTGAGCTGACTGGACCATATATTACACAACATCACTGACTCATATTACTGATGAATACAAAAGTGGGCTAAGATCAAGGATGAAAAAAAAAACACCATTAATAAGACTGGAATGATTCAATGTGTAGTATCAGCAGGATATCTGTTGGCTGTCCATACTTCTACAAAAATGGAAACAGTTTTGTTTGCATCCTGATTTGGCCACCCCAAGGTGCTTTTATTATTATTATATAGTAACACACATTATTTTGAATGTTGTGCATAAAATCCTTTTTTGAATGTTGTGCATAAAATCCTATGATGTGTTCCTGCATATTTGCATATCCCCACCTCCTTCTCCTTTTTACCACAGCTTATTTTTTGTATACTATGTAACTGTGTTTATCTCTATGTGGAGGCCTCTACTGAAAATGGAAATATATCCAGTTAGACTAGCCCGGTTAACAAATGTAAAATAAAATAAATAAATAAAAATAAATTCAGGACTGCTTTGAAATAGGGAGGAGATAAGGCATTAATATACAGAGTTAACACCTTTAATATGCCTTGAGAGGCATAGCGTAATGTTATACAAAAGAATTCAAGAATCAAGAAGAAAGATGCTGATATAAAAAATATATATTTTGCTCATTTTATTTTAAAATTTGCAAGGCAATTATTTTCCTAAACTTGTATGCACTATCAGTTAAGCATCAAAACAACTCTTCATTTCTCTGAAATATGAATAGAAGGAAACATGCCTTGAATAACAGATGGTGTGGGACTTGTATGTATATGCTGTTATCAGTGATAGTAACAAAACGCTTCAGTAAGAGAAGAAAGGGAATCATTATCCCTGGAGTTCTTGTCTGCAAAGTGAATTTGGACTTGGCCCTGAGCTAGGCATGCTATCTTGGATGATATTTGGAAAAACACAACAACTGTGTGTACCCCCTCAGTACCTGGTGGTAGCAAGCATTCTTTCTAATCTCTTTTAAGGATTCAGTTGTTCATAAATGTCCATTGCATAATTATTGCAAAATAAGCATTTCTCTTAGTTCTTCGAAATTTCCAGAAAAAACATCTGTTAATATATTTATCCTTCATGCCGCTGACAGGAAGTTTGACTTACAAAACCCTTCTTGATATTTTTTTTCAGACTATAGTACATGCTTTTACTGCAGACATTGATAAAAACATCAGAAGATTCTCTGTGGCAGATGACAGCTGGTACTGCTGTATCGTGTTACCCATGATGCTTTGCACCACATTACATGTTGTCTTGATACACTGCAGCAGCATTTTGAGTTTAAAAATTTTCCCAGACTTTAGGCATTTTTTATTGTCATGGTCACTGACTAATTCTAATGCAAATCTTCTTCTGCTTATTGAGGCAAAAAAGGTATAACCGTACATTCAGTAATTTTATTTTTCATTTGTTGCGCTGACAGATGCACTGTCACCTTTCTTTTGACTAAACTACATCTCTGGGGTTGGGGGATATGTTCTTTACCTGGTATTGTATGATCCTGGAGGTAGAATATAAAATTACTAAGTGGTGTGTGTTTACAGGGGGACTTGATCCCCTCTGTGAAAAATAATGTTTTTAACTTTTTTAAGTATTTAATTGAATGCTCTGAGGTTGTTTCTCAGTGCATGCATAATGATGTGTCAGCACTGATGATGTAGACCTTTTTTTTATTTTAATGTCAACATTTTGTTGTTTCATTTAATTTACGTGTCTATCTATCTATCTGTCTATCTATCTATCTATCTATCTATCTATCTATCTATCTATCTATCTATCTATCCATCTATTTATCTATCTATCTCTTTGTCTTTCTCTCTCTCTGTATATATACATATATATATATATATATATATATATATATATATATATAGATATATAGATATACATATACATAAAATGCTGATTTTATGTCGTTCTTTGACAATTGCTTGAATGTTTTATTGTACTTTAAATCTGTTAGAAAAGAACAGGGAGTAATCTATAGAAATGCAATATATATATATATATATATATATATATATATATAGAGAGAGAGAGGGGGGGGGGATAGCATTCTACAGTCTACCGAGGGGCAATCTATGCCTAACATACAAGGCATTCTCTGATCCAGCTCGGATGGATCTGCTACACATTCACAAAACAAACAGCACTAGAATTAACCAAAGTAAGGCTCTAAATCTCATCTCTGATAATAGAACATGTTGGAGGGACAGGTGTACGTCTCAGAGATTACCTCTTCTGTGCAACACACTCCTCATTCATGTCAAACAGAGCTCTTCCCTAAGCCTATTCAAATGCATTACCTCTGCTTTGGCCATACTTCTTTCAGCTCCTTCCTATCTTTGTTCACCCTGGTCATGTCTGCTCTCCCCTTATTTATTCTGCTATGTACCTAAAAATTCCTTGCTTTCCTTCGTAATTCCTCCTCCTAATTCCTTTTTACCTTTAGCCCTTGTCCTTAACATCTTGGTTGCAGTTTTGCTCACCTCCTGGTATTATACCTCCTCCATTTTCCCACACCCTCTTTCCTACATCTTGCAGGCCCAAACCTTTGCCCTAATGCTGTCCTCACATTCTTAAGTAGCTATACTAGCCTCCCTCTGTTTTTGCTATTTTGCCTTTTTTGCACACCCTTGTCAGTAGTCATGAGAACTCCATTCCTAACCTATTCCCATAGCTTGTTTAGCCCCTTGCTTCAGTCCCAATCTCCTAACTCATTCCCGACCACCTCCCCAGCACAGCCTAATCCTCTATTATAAAATAGCACACCATTTTCTTTGCCTTTGCATTCTTTTCATTTCCTCCTATCCTGAACCACACAGTGACATGGTCATTGTTAGAAAGTGGTATCTTATCCTAGGCATCTATGATTCACCCTGTTTTGTTTAGGACCACATCTAGGGTTCTGTCCTTTCTAGTATAACCCTACACCAATTGGTTGAATCCCTCATGGTCCAAGACCATAGTCAGGTACTGTTCCACCTCTACTCTGATCCTTGGATTCTCCCAGTCTGCTTGTGCTGCATCAGTTCTCTAGCTCTAATCTCCCTCTTTAGTGCCACAGCAATTAAGCTAGGATCTAACTTCAGCAGCACCCCTGCCTCACTCCTACTTCCTCCTATCTTACATCTGAAGCACTCTTTTATGCAGATTGTTACTCTACTCCATCTCTCCCTGCTCTATCATTCCTGAGCAACCTATATCCAGGCAAGCCTTACCTCCTTGGCAGCATTCAATGTGGATAGTCATCTTTTATTACTTATTTATTTTTGGCACAGTCCCATGATGCTTAGCAAGCTTTGTGTACCACGCTATGGTTTCACTACATCTTCCATCCCACCAGATGTGAGTATCCTATATCACAATGGATGTTCTCTACATTCTATGGTGATTAGCCTTTAAGAGATGCGTCTTCAGGCTGGATGTGGGTTTTGAGAGCTCAATGTGAGCCAACATTTGTTTTCTCTGCCTTATTCTCCTGTGCCTTTATCAGCCAGCAGGCAATGTACAATTGGATGGAAAAAAGCTTAGTGATGAAAGTAAAATAAAAATACTCACCAAATGGCAAACAGGTATATTTATTCAAAGTAAAGCGTTAGTGCCACCTTGACAAATATTAGCCTTCCAGAGAATAAAGCTATTGCACCAAAGAAACAAGATAAAACATAAAAAGATTAAAGAGTAATAAAAATAATTAAGAAGCAGAAAAGAAACAATTATACAATTAAATGAATCCAACTGCATTCATCACTAACTAAGCCTCTTGGGGAGAAACCACCATATTTTAAGTTGAATAAGTTTTCCTTATAAAATAATGACATTTTAATATTCTGACTAGATGTAACACTTAGCCTTCAGCAGAACTACAATGGTAATAAAGCAAATAGGTGCAATTAAATTATTTTGTTCTTTATGTCCTTGATGTATTCTTGCATTCTTCATTTGAACTGATGTTGAGTTTCCCCTATACAGAACAACCTACATGGACATATCAGGACAGACACTATACCTAATGAGGTACAAAAACATTAATACCATCATAATGCTTAGAATATTTAAATTTATGTAAAGAAACTTTAATAACATAATTACACACAAAGAAACTGCCACAATGGAAGGGCCCTCCACCAGTGCCCATAAGATATGCATTATTTGAATATTTATTTATTTATTATTTATTTACAATTTATTGATTGGGTTTGTACCAGTAGGCCAGTGTTATCTTTTCAGAGGAAACCCAAGATGGTATTCGTACTGACTAAGTAAAATTTGTGTGAGGATACTAGGGGAAATTTTACTACTCTTTTCAATAAGTGCAATGGATTTCTTCTTCACCTGATCTACCTTCAGCTCAGAGATCTAGGGACTCATTTTAACATCTTATCTTAAGGATGGCACACTTGTATACTGCATAGCAGTGCCAGTATTGGAAATTAAATTCAAAGACCTGGTGTGGGCATAGAACCCAAAGTCTTCTGATCTTCTATCATCAAATGTGAATGTGTTACATTTTTAACCAATGACACTGGTTATTTTCCTTTTGTCTCATAAAATGTGGCGGAACTATACAATCAGTTTATTATTTATATATATTATATATTAAAATATAAGAGAACCTAGGGTAAACAATTTGCTATGTATAAAAAGGTCTTCCAGCAGCATATCTATGTTCTTTTAAAATAATTCATTGTCTCATGTGACAACAATTTGTAATGTGTGATAAAGAAAACAGTTACATGGTCATCCCTATTAACAGTATCTTTCAGGTAGTATTTGTTCTTATCTTTTTTATAGCCTAAATTCTACTCACAACCGTTCAGTTTCTTTCCAATAGGTGTTAATGATGTCTCCATAATCATAACCTCGACCAATAAACATCACAAAAATCTGCTTTAGCTTCCATAAGATAATTTTGATGTCTACTGTATACTGTCTTGGCCCATAGTAACTCAGTATATGACAGAGACTTCAACAGATGTGAAGGATGAAAACTCTTTCCATGTAAATAGTTAACAGAAGAAATGGTCTTTGGTTATAGTCTGGAACTCAGTGTATTACCATGTTACCATGACATGCAGTATAGGTGATGTCTGAGAGAATAATTTATTTAATATTTGTTTAACGGGAAAGTCTAACTTGGAACAAAGCCGTTTTTCAGCAGAGGCCCAGGGAGAAACACTCCAGATGCATGTCTTTGTAATGTGGGAGGAAACTTGAGTACCCGGAGAAAACCCACACAAACGCAGGAAGGACATGCAGACTCTGCACAGAAGGCACTCCAGCCGAGAATTGAACCAGAGAACCTCTTGGTGTGAAATACAATACTACTACTGCACCACTGTGCCGTATGCAGTGATATAATCTGTCTGTCTGTGTCTTTCGGCTTTTCCCGGTTAGGGGTCGCCACAGCGGTATGAAGTGATATAATAATGACATAATTTTCACAAATATGTGAACTTTATACCAAATATATTGCTATTTTAATTTCTCTTATAAAAAAATTAACCAACTAATAGGTAGGGATCCCTTTGTGAAAAAAACAAAACAAACCATCAGACCATTGATATAGTGGACATAATATGTAACACAATGTTGAAAAAAAAAGAATGTATGCCCCACTCTGTTTTTGCATGCTTTCACTTGTGTACATGACCTGGATAGCGTGTTTTATACTGTTGTGCCATATGGTTCTTCTGCAATCCCATGCACTACAGCCAGTAGATTTGGATGCCCATATAACTTGAAAGGACCTATGAGACATGATGTTCTTGGTATTGCAGAGGCAGCAATGGCTGCACACTCCCATACCTCTCTGGCCATCTCCTCTGCTGTCTAGGCTGATTACTCAAACTCTGGATATTAGGCCACAGGTAGGACTTCATCCCTCTGTAACATGGAACCAGTTTTGTCACTCAATGTTATGTATCCCTTGGTGTCCTTTTTTAGAACAAATCAGAGCTTAGCAGCATTGTACTTGATTCCTTTAAACTGCAGGTTAGGGGATTTTTCTTAGTTACAGTTAACCTCTTCCTGGAGCACTTAGCCTAGAAGAAGAGTGAATGGTGGTTGATATGTATATACATGTTTGTGATTGAAGCATGTCTATGATTGCCTCTTCATCTGGATTGCATTTCTATAGATTACTCCCGGTTCTTTTCTAACAGATTTAAAGTAGAATAAAACATTCAAACAATTGTCAAAGAAAGACATAAAAATCAGCATTTTAGCCTCAAATTTCCTATCAGATTGCAACCTTCATCAGTACATCATGTTTCATATGTTAGGTCATATGGTCCACCTTGTTTTCCACTATCTGATATGGTAGAGTAATTTGTATTACAAGTGATATAAATGTTGTAGTCAAGTTAGAGCTTCCACAATTTTGAATACTCAAAGTGGGACTTTTTTTTCCAGAAACATGAGGTTTTGCATGACAAACCATACCCACAGCCAGTAAGAAGGAGTGAACTTCACTTTTTTACCAAAATAAAAACAGATTCTTGTAACATTTGAATTTCTTATGCTGTCTCATATGAAATTTAAAAGTTTTGGGTACAAAATAATTGTTTTATACAACTATTAAAGAAACTTAGGGAATATTTTTTGTCCTAAAATCTCAGGGCATTTGCCATTTTCAGTATATTTTACAGGACACAACTGTCCAAATAGGGACTGTCCTGTGCAAAGGGGACTAGGTGGCCACCCTAACCTAAATGACAGTGTGATTGTTATGCATATTTAAAATGTGAATGACTTGGTATTTGTATGATGTACTGAAACCTCCCTTGAGGGTGTGTGAGGTCTGGGGATGTTATACAAAGTAAAGGGGTATAGGAGTCAGAAAGACCATGCATGGGAGCTATGCAAGGTTTGCCTTCCATTTCAGCCAAGGCCACTAACTGAATTTTGGCGATCTCTTTAAAAAAAAATGGTCTGTCAGTCAATCGGGTATCAATGGATCATACAATAACCAATAATTTAATCTGAGTTTCTACTTAATTTTTTTTTATTGTTGATGGTTTAGCCATTTGCATATTTGCCTCTGATATGTTATAGTTAGGGTTTAAACTCTAGCCCTACAGATGGAGTAAATGCAAACACAAACTGACTTCAAAACACAATGTAGTATGTTGTCAAGTACAAGATAAGAATGACTATCTTCATCATCTGAGCTGTGGTGATATTTTAGGATAAAGCTAATCATTGATAGTTGTATTTGTTAAATACCCACATTCTGTCAGACAAAAGGACTGCAAATTCTATAAACAACAAACACATCTAATGAAAATGAATGGCGGTATTGTTCCTAAATCCGTGGGCAGAACACCAAAGAAAGAAACGTAGCTACCCGGAGATGCAGCTGCATTGTTAGATATCCCCTTCATACTCTTTGCTATTTGTTATGATATCTTCTTGTCACCCCATTTGCTGGCCTTTGTAAGCACTTACTATTGCATTCATAAGCAAAGTGACTATCTGCCATCCCTAACTAAAAGGTGTGCCAGGACATTTGGTTGGCTACTGAATAGCTATGAGAGGGAGTGCAGAAAGCAGGTCAAGTGCTTTCTGAGTTCTGTAATGGCAATACAAAAATAAAACGGAAAAGCACAAATATGTTTCACTGTAATATGGAAACTGATATGGAAAAATATTTACTTTTATAGCCAGACCAGTAAGGACTGGCTGGGATACCCCACTCGGGTGTCAGACTCCAAGCCGGTCACGAGCGGTGTCCCACAGGGCTCAGTCCTGGGCCCCCTCTTGTTCGGCATTTATTTTTCTGAAGTGCAGGCAAACATAGGGGGATTGTGGCTGACAAAATTTGCAGATGACTGCAAACTGGGCACCATAATTGACACTCCATCAGACACAGACATCCTCCAGAAAGGTCTCATAGAAATGGATAACTGGTGCCAGAGCCATGGCCTTAAGCTAAATGCCAAAAAATGTATAGTTATACCCTTTGGGAAAAACAATGTAACCCCTAATTACCACATAGGTGGTAATCCATTAAACACGGAAGAAGTTATCAGGGACCTGGGGACCCAAGTTGACAGTAACCTCTCTTTTGACACTCACATTGCCAAAGTGGTTACGAAGACCTTCTACATTGCCCACCTGATCATGAAGGGATTCACATCCAGATCAGGAGAGGTCATTGTACCCCTGTACTCTTCACTTATCAGACCAATGATTGAGTACAACGCCCCATTCGGAATGTACCTTACCTGACACCTGCAGCAGTTGGAAAGACCCCAAAAGTTCCTCACCAAAAGGATAAAGGGGCTCAAACATATGTCATACGATGCCCGACTGAAGAAACTCCAGCTCTATTCAGTCACATACCGTCTGCTCAGAGGTGATCTGTGCCTGACATACAAGGCCATGTCCAACCCAGAATTAATGGACATGCTCCACCTCAAAAAATCCAAATCCACCAGAACCACAAGAGCAAGAGACTTAAACCACAACACGGATATAAATAGGACGTGCTGGAGGGACAGATTCATCACCCAGAGACTCCCTACACTATGGAACAGAATCCCAGTCCATGTGAGGCAGAGCCCCTCACTGACTCTGTTCAAGAGAAATCTTGATGAGTGGATGGGAGATCGTAGGTTTACCCCGGGAATCATCTCTGTATCACTGCTGGGCAGAGGCACAGCAAACTAATGGGTATAGTATTCTCATCCTAAGGGGTGGTGAAAGCCACACACACTCTGGCTAGGCTTATAAATGCCCTAGGGCAGATAGCCTAGTATGAACCTATGAACCTATGAATCTAAGATATAGATAATATCTGTAATCTTCAGTGATAAAAACAATATCACTTTTATCACGTCTTATATGAAAAATTCCATACAGTCATTACTCATTTCTAAACAATTATTTTAGGAGAATTTTGTTTTATCTTCATGTTGATGTGTAGTATATGTATTTTATGTGTATTCCACTGTCTAATATATTTCAGTTAAGATTTTTAGTCTAAAGTCAATTATAGACAATAAGTACCAGTTGCTGGTCTATAATCCTTTTTGCATGACTATCTACAGAATTCAAAACAGACATAATTTACGAACGAATTTTAATGAGCTTTCTAACTTTGCAGCTTATAATGAAAATGGAATTAAAGCTTGTATTCACAGATCAGTTTTAAGATGTAAGAAACCCTTATCCAGGCAAGTTGATGAATTTGATAAAACAGTATTCACTGGCTGTCTAGGAGATTTAACTATTTGTTTTTGTATTATATTTTCATACATTCCCACAATGTACAATCATGCTACTTGTACTGTGATGGTATTTACCATGTTTCTGCAATTCTCAAAGTCATAATGAAAGCTCCTTTACCTTAAACCAGCAAATCTATTATAGTTTGTAAAATATTCGACAAAGGAAATAAAGGATACAGGACACAGTTTATACACCTGTATTAAAATAAAGTAGCTGGCTCTGAATAAGCTTTACAAACCAGCATCACCCATAAGTTGAAGCAGGACAACATTCCTTCACTATATTACCAAAATTCATAGGGTTGATAGTATTGCATAGATGTGAACCATTCCAAACTTACCCTAATTAAACATCAGGTTGGATGTCAAGTAGCTGCATGTTTGCAGGTGCTGTTGCTGATAGAAGTGTAAGGCTATACTTAATTGTAAAGCTAAGCTGCTTGCACTTTGGTATGTTTGTCACCCTGTGTGAGTAAGGAGGGTATAGTGGGAGAAGGACAGAAAGTTAATAAGTTCAATGAAAGGAAGCTATCCATATACCTTTGCCTATAGAGGCAATCTTATTATTTCTTGCACCAGATAATGACATATCTTTGCGGTGACACATTAGCCCATAGTATTGTTCGTTGACTGATATATTTGTAAAATGCAGAGTGATGAAAATCACCCCGATTTCATGACTTAGTATAGTATCTCTACAGAAACAAAATGTGGAGCTGTGGGAAATATAAGTTATAGTGGTAACATTTTATATGGTTTTACATGGCTTTACATGGTGTTTTACTGGAAGTATTATAGATGGATGTTAAGCATTACAGAATTTATACTAAAACTGTATCTACTTTATTTAATAATTAAGTGGTGCAAATATAACACATTAGTAATTTTCATCAAAGCCCATATTATATATTTAAAATGAATATTGCTTCCAGGTCAGAGTTGCATATTTCTTTCCATTATTTTCTGGTTTAAAGTAGCCTTACCTGAAAGCTTTTCTCTAAACTACTTACATGTCAAAATCAAAATGCATGGTGATGTGTTTAAAAAGGTAGAAATCATGCTTAAGCAGGAGTTTTGAACAGCAGTATACCTGCTGAAGTTTTCTAGCTCTTATTTTGTTTTTAAATTAGTCTATATACTTGTGTGCTTGTATAAGCATAAAAGTTATGGACAATCTGTGTGTAGCTGTTTGTACATGCAAATTATGTATAATCATTGTGTACAACTGTTTGGACATAAAAATTATGCATTGTATGTGTGTGTGTGTGTGTGTGTGTGTGTGTGTGTGTGTGTGTGTGTGTGTGTGTGTGTGTGTGTGTGTATGTGTGTGTGTGCCCTGTGTTGAGATGGCGCACCACACATGAAAGGTTTCAATGTTTTGTGCCCAATGAGAAACAGAACAGTCTGCAGAACAGAAAATCAGACAAAGAACATACATGTGTTTATGTGGGAGCCAGGCTTACTTATTTGTGCAGGTGTGTGTGTGTGTGTGTGTGTGTGTGTGTGTGTGTGTGTGTGTGTGTGTGTGTGTGTGTATATATATATATATATATATATATATATATATATATATATATATATATATGAGTCTGTTTTACGTTGTCAAACTTTATAAGGTCAAACCATATGATCAACAATGTAAGAACTTCAAAAACAACTATGGGAAAGAAACCAAGTTGCACGGAGATCGTGGTGCAGTGGGGATCAGGAATGCATCCTTTTTCTGACTGTAGTGAGAGCTCACAGTTGGTATATATAGTTAGCAGAGGGTATGGGTAGTACAGCACCCCATTTGCCCCCTTGCTAACATGCTATTTCTTCTTCCTAGCTGGGTTTCCTGATATTTTAAATTGTTGAATATATGGTCAGATGATATGAGTTTCAACAATTAAATTTTTTGACCAACTAACGTAAATCCATATGTATGTATATATACACATACACACAGTAGTACAACTTATAAGCAAAAACTCCCAAAGTCAACTGATGCAATATCGACTTCAAATGGTTGAAAACACAGAAGTCAACATGTCACGACTCATGCACCAAGAAACAGCCTCAGCGCATGTAACTTTTCACTTTATAAAACAAAATAAAACATTGTTTTTTGCAGTGGTCAAGCCCCCTGCACCTCCGCAGCCCCTACTAACTAACTAACTAACTATATATATATATATATATATATATATATATATATATATATATATATATATATACTAACTCTGAGATTGCACAAACATGGGGTAAGGACATATTTCTCAACCCCTGGATTTGTGCGATCTTGCTCACCTACTGATCAGCTTCCTAGCCAACCATATGCAGTTGACTAGACAG
The DNA here is from genome assembly GCF_019279795.1 of Protopterus annectens. Classification (NCBI taxonomy): domain Eukaryota; kingdom Metazoa; phylum Chordata; order Ceratodontiformes; family Protopteridae; genus Protopterus; species Protopterus annectens. The sequence goes on along the minus strand of NC_056734.1, from coordinate 404,480,014 downwards.
CCATTGATCTAACCCTCATTTGACCTAGAGACTAACACCCATATATATATATATATATATATATATATATATATATATGTGTGTGTGTGTGTGTGTGTGTGTGTGTGTGTGTGTGTGTGTGAGTGAGTGGGGAAGGACTGCCACTGCCTACACAAGGAGCAGTTTACTACCATGATGTGCAGCTCAGCAATGACCAACTCATTGTGGTAGTAGGTGTGATTCAGAGACATGCAAATTAGCTGATAATGAGGTTTTAACTTGTGTGGCTAACCTATCTCTGAATTCAAAATGGGCAGATTGTGGGAGAAGGGCTTTTTAGCACAACCTGAGCATCTTGTGCTAGGCACTTTAATGAATGCCTGGGAATCTACTTAATTAACATTACCAAAAATGATAACATTAAACATGATCATGAGTGCGTTGTAATCTGATGTTTATAGTTTAAGTCATGATCATAGGATCATTGGATCGTCGCATCATAGGATCATAGGAGGCTTTTGACCTGGAGGTTATTTCAAGCTTAGCCATTTCATACATTCATAAATTCATAGGTAGGTACTAGGCTATTGGCCCTGGGGCCTCTATAAGCCTAGCCAAAAATGTACCCTGGCTTTCGCCACCCAAGAAAATTGTTTTCCTGTGCCCCTGTCGAGCAGAGCCACAGAAGTATCTATTTAATACCATAGATGCACTAGTCAGTACCCAGGATTGTATTTAGTAATGACTGCAAATGTCCTACCTCAGTAAGAATTTACCATGCCCCATCCACTCGTCCAGGTTCCATTTGAGCAATGTCATAGAGGTGCTCTGTTTCACATGAATTGGTAGCCAATTCCAAACATTTGTCGGTCACTGGGAGATAAATCTGTCCCTCCAGCATGTCCTATTTAAGTCACAGGCCATATTTAGGTCCCTGGAATGGGTAACTCTAGTTCCATTTGATTTATGGATGTGCAGCAAGTTTATTAGGCTTGGGTCTGAGATTGCTGTGTAAGCCAGGCATAAGTCTCCCCTAAGAAGTCTATATGATACAGAGTATAGTGACAAGGACTTTAGTAGGTCTGTGAGGCACATGCTGGAGTCCCTTGAACCTCTTTGTTAGAAACCTCTAAGGTCTCTCCAATTGCTGCAAGTGTTTTTTCAGCACATGCCACATGGGGCATTATACTCAATTATGGGCCTGATTAGTACCGAGTATAGAGGGGCTATAACCTCCTTTGCTCTCGAGGTGATGCCTTTACTAATCAATTGTATTACATAGAAACCTTCCTTACTACAGTAGACACATGGTGGTCAAAGGTAAGGTCGCAGTCAACTTATGTTCCCAGATTCCTTACCACTTCATAGGTACTTAGGGTATTGTTGTTGCATTGATAGTGTGAAGAGACATTGTTTTTGCCAAAGGGAGTGATGATGCATTTCTTTGCATTCAGTTTGAGATGGTGACTAAGACACCAGCCATTAGTCTCCATAAGACCCTCCTGGAGTACACTGACATCATTTGGGGATTCAATAATTGAACTATATACCAAACAGTAGGGGGCCCAGCACTGACCCTTGTGGCACCCCACTGGTGACAGGTATGCTGGTTGATGTGGAGTCACCCACTTTGATAGTGTGTGTCCAGTTTGTGAGCTAGTTAGCAACCCATCTTGCAACAAAGGGGCTTACATTCAGTTGTTTATCAGAAATGCCTGAGTGCGGGATTAAGTCAAAAGCCTTTGTCAAGTTGTGGTATGCTGTTTGCACAGACTTGCCCTTGACAATGACCCTTGTCACAATTTTGAAGAACTCTACCAGATGTAACAAGCAGGATCTGCCTTTGACAAAGCTAAATTGGGTTCGATCCAGGGTTTGGAGCTCGCCTATCTCTTCATTTTTGAGGTCCATATGTTCCATGGCCTTACAGATGAGACTGGTCAGACTTATGGTCTATAATTCCCCTGGGGTCTGTTGCTAGGCCACCTTTGTGTGCAAGTGAATAACTGTTGTTGTTCTCCATTCTGTAGGAACAAAGCCTGTGGTTAAGCTATGATTGAAAAGGGTACTCAATGGTGATACAAGTTCATGTAGCCTATTTAGAAGACAGCCTGGGATGCCATCTGGTCCCATAGAGGCTGTGTTTTTTGCCTTGGACAAGGCTTTAATGATCTGCTCTTCAGATATATAGGGTGGGGGGGAGTTTGAGGCAAGGTTTTTGATAAGTTTGGATTGGGTAATGGAGTAAAATTTTTACCGAACCTATCCGCTAGCAAGTTTACTATCTTTGTGGGGTCAGTGTGTGTGATACCATTAGTCACTTGTTCTGCACGTGCTTGAGTCCTACCTTTTATGCTACATATGTAGTTGTAAAAGGTCTTATGGTTATCCTTGGCTGTGCTTGCTAAGTTTTTCTCAAAGATGCCTGGGAGGATTTGACCTGTTGTCTTATTTGCCTGTTGAGGCTGACGAAGGTGCTTTTCCATTGTTGGGGCCTCACCTTTTTTTCTTGGACAACTTTTTACATTTGTTGTAAAGTTTGTTGATGCTGGATGTCCACCATGGCAGCCTGGTTTTACTTGGGGCTCTGGCTTTGATTCTTTCTGGTACAGTCAAGTCTATACACTTATGTAAGGGGTTGCACAGGGCTTTAGTGTAAGCTTTGGTGTAGTTACCACTTCCAGCTTGGGGTGGGATTTAGAATGCATTTATACCTTCCCCTACGAGGGTATAGTTTGTCTTGGTGAAGTTTTTTAGTCTGACTTTACCATTTGTGAATTCTGGTGTTAGTGACAGCTTTAAGGTGACTGATTTGTGGTCAGATTTATCTAATGAGGGACTGACAGTTGTGGCAGTACATCTGTTTGTCATGTTAGTGAGGACCAGATCTAGTATGTTTTTTTCCTCTTGTCGGGGTATGAACAATTTGTTCCAGGGCATTTGAGTTAACAAAGTCAATGAACTTTTGCGCTAGTGAGTTAGGGTGAGAATAGGTTTCCTAGTTGATGGTGGGAAAATTTAAATCCCCCATAATCAGAGTGTTCTGGAATACTTGGATTGACTTCAGTTTGATCAAGGAGGCTTTGTGCATGTCATGACCCATGGAGGGGGATCTATAACTGTCTATGATTTGAATGAGGGTCTTGCCCACAGTAACCTAAATGTGGAATGACTCCATGGCGTTGTCCATTCTAACTAGATGGGAGGTGAATTTATCTCTAATACAGATAGAAACACTACCTCCTTTGGTTCTTATGCATTCGTTTTTCGGTCTGAAGGTATGGAAGGCATTGTAGACTTGCAAGGCCAGGGTACTCTCTCATACCTTGAACCATGTTTCTGTGACTGCACAGGCATATACATCCTCCAGTGATAGAAAGGCTTCCAGGGTGTGCAGTTTTTGGTTTAAGTTACTAGCATTTAGCAGCATGACCCTTATTTTGTTATGACTGGCAGATTTCACGTTGGTAAGTTTGTTTTCAAGACCTTGCCTAAAAACACACTATGGGGGAGGCAAGAGCCTTTGCCAGCAGCTGAAAGCCTAGTGGTGCCATGTGCAAACTGCCTCTGGCAAAGCAGTGAGATTTGTTGACCATGACTTCCCAGGCTGACAGAAACTGGATCCCCTTAGAAAGATACCAAAAACTAAGCCAATTATTGAAATCAGTCATTTTTTTGTTTACATGGTGGCATCATTCTAGGTGAGGATAGTATGCTGCTCATGGCTAGAGACATGCCTGCCTGGGACACATACTCAGAGAGCTCAATCTTGTCCCTCTTCATATAGTCCAGTGAGGTACGCCTCAGGTTGTTCACTCCAACATGAACTATGACAAAGTCATAATTATACTTGTTGCTGACAGACATAAGTGCATGCATGACCTGCTGAGTCCTGGCACCAGCTAGTCAGCTGACCATGAATTTCTCCTTGTCCAATCTGGTGAGTGGGACATCCGTGTGTCTCACTATGGAGTCTCCAATGTCAAGATATGTGTTTTTTATGTGTTATGGCTTATGGGCTTGGTAGGTGAGACACTGGTATTACTATGTGTAATGGTTGCTGTGGGAACTGTGTTAGTTGTAGCAGTCTTCTGTTTTGGAGGTCTCTGGTGTTTCTGTAAGTTTTTTTGAAAGAACCTCGGCATATTTTGATTTTTGTGTTTGATGCATACTATGTGTATGAGTAGTGGTGCTATGTACATGAGTAGTGATGGGAGGGTTGACAACCTCTTCAGTGTTACTGTTCTGAGTATGAGAGAGCAGGGATTCAAGATTCTTGGAGTAGATACATCTCTGGTACTCTGTACTAGAGTGAGTTATTAGTAGTGGGCTGTCAGTATACATGAGGCACTGCTTCAGGAGACCAAAGTCAACAAGGATGGCAGGAGAAACAAGGCTAGTCTAACTGTCCATAATGCTAGGTTGAAGAACTGTTATCACAAAGGGGGGATTTTTAGGACTGATCAAGTAGGAGTTCAGTGGATGGATATTTCTGCTGTTTTTTTTTTTTTTTTTTTTTTGTTTTTGCTGGTGGTTTAATAGGCCACAGCTAACTAGCAGTATTTCTTTGACCAGAAAAAGTACTAAGGATGAGGACTGCACTAATGTGTTACGGCTGCATATAAGGGAAAAATTGTTGAATTTATCTATCTGACTATGGTGCACAACTGCATGGCAGTGTGTGGTGCTGTGTGATGTGCAAACAAGCAGAAACCTGCTCAAATGCAGGGCCTAAACACCAGAAGCTAAAATCTTGAAAAAAAACTTTAAAAAGTTCAAAAGGACCCATGAGGATATTTACTCCAAGCCCTAGACCAACCACCCTTCACCAGACAGGTTCCAATCAACACACTTCTCTCACTAGAGTGCAGAAAGATCCTTTCCAATCAAGAAGGCCTGGAAAATGTGCTCAGAACAAACAGCTATTACAAACAGCCCCCAGATTCAGCAAACCTGTATCTGGACTATGTTACAGCTACTGGCTACCCTAGTTTTGTTGGGAAACAGTAGAGAATATTAACACAGCAGAAAAATGGTAGTGAGACACTAAAAAACATGTTAAACAGTATAAAAACAGCAAGGAGACTCTAAAGAATGTTTTAAATAGCAAACAAATTAGTTATTTTAACACTGATTGGCAGGAAAACCAGAACAAGCAGAACAGATTGCTTTACAACAGTGAAATGTACCAGCAAATACTTAATAAACAGTGAAAATAGCAAAAAAGCTTTGCAAACAGTGAAAAAGCAATACAATATGATTTAACAGGCACAGTAAGGTAGACAATTGCAGTACAACAGTGCTGTTTAGTACACAGTATTAAAATGCAGTATTAAAGTAGGTGGCAGACAATAAAAAGTGCAGTAAATTGTATAATTAGGCAAAGCAACAGGCAACTTATTGTTTTGGGGAAGCTCAGAAGCCTCTAGCTGTCTTGTATCTCTTCCCAGAGTTGTGCCTGGTAGCTCACCTCAGTTCAGGGCTAAATTACTACAGTATTTAATATTTACCTCTCCTTGCTGGTAGAACCACTAGGTGAAAGATAATGTGCTTAGTGTCAAGTTCACTTGAGGTGATCAAAATGCAGTTCAACAAAACAGGATTTAACAAATCAGTTTCTTTACTGTTTCTCTGAAATAATACATGGAAATCTCCTGATGACATAATGCATGGTTAGATTTTACTGTGCCCCAATACTTCTCAACCTGAAGACATTGAAAATAGGTGCAAAGATCCTTGAAAAGAAGCACATCCATCCTAACACCTGGACATTTAATTATTATAAAACTTGAATGCCGACTAGCACATGAGTCTTCCCGCTTCCAGTAGGAATCTGGGATACTGTTCAGAATTACATTTAAAATACAGACTGACAAAATGATGATCAGCTATAAGCACATTATCAAAGAGACAGTGTAAATGCCATAGACTTTAATGAACTGCATTGCAAAATTCTATCGTGCAATGTCATTTATTTTTGCTTCTGAAAAAAGGATATGTAAGATGTGTGACGTCTTTCTTTAAATTATTAGTGCCACTTGCATGTTGGTCATGTAGCATGGTTTGCTCTATTCTAGACAAAAATCAAGTGTGATGAGAAAGAATTCAGAAAATTCTGTGAAAGAGAAAATCAAGCCCAAAAATAGGGGCATTCCTCCAAAAATGGGTACATCATGCACAGGTTAAGTCAGCACTAAGATAGGAACATTATTCCAAAATAGGGACAGTTAGAGGTCTTCTGTGCACTTTCACCTTGATAAAACTTACTCCAAAGCCATATCACCTCAGAATAGCTTATGTTCCTAAACAGGGGAATTTTCAGTTAACCAGTATTTCAGCAAAACCAGTCAATGTCAGTTACTCTGCCAGTTGTTTAAGACTATGTGCTGCAAGTGTAGACCATGCAGTGGTCCTGAGTTTCACTCCCACAGCTTACATTTGCCTACTGTGTTTAACTAAGGCACTTAAAGAGGCACTGTTGCAAGGTCACCCATGGTTGTCCCATGGTCTTAGCTATTTATCAAAACATTTGTAGTAATAATCAAGTGGAGTAAATGCTAGTTATGTCTGTTTGCTACCTCGTAAGGAGTGCTTTGTTCATATAACAAGAGTAACATTACTGGCTTGAAATTTTTTACCCCATAGGACTGGCTTGATGATTCCTCTCACTGCATTCATTTGATCCATTTCTTTCATGGGGTTAGAGCTGGGCATTCCGTGGGCTAGGTAATAGGCTTATGGCCATTTATTCCTACCCTGCAAGCATAATCATCTTATTTTCCCCATGGCAAGAGTCAAGTGGTAGGGAGTGGGCCAGCTTGCTGGTCCTGTTAAGCTACCAACCCTCTCCTGTGGGTAGGCTCTGTTCCTTGCAGTGTCCCTTTCAAGCTGTGCTACTGCTGCCTTGCCATAAGTGTTGTGCCTCTGAGTGGCACTCAGTGAAGTGTAAATGCATGATCCCACAGGCCTGTGCTCCATAGGAACAATACCCAACGGCCTCACTAATGATGAGCTGGACACATGTTCTTCTCCCCAGGGTGGGAGAGACAGCAGTAGCCACTCACTCCCATCCTTCCTGGGCATGTCTATCAAGCACCCATGCCACTAACTAAACTCAGCTCACTCATGTTATCTTAGAAGCTTTGACCTTCTGTGCTACTGGTGCTTGTGCAATGTCTTTTCTTTCTTGAACATTCAGAATAAAATGGGGAAAACGAGAACTCATATAAACGTGTAGATATAAATAGGGGTTGCAAGCTTTATTTACTCACGTTTTACAACCTCATTTTTTTCATCTTTTTCTAAAATAAGTTAAATTATGTAATTGTTAAAGACATTTCATACTTCAAGAAACATGTATATTTTATTTCTAGTTCTTTATTTTTGTTTCATTTTATTATTATTTTTTAACTGTGGTCTTTTAGAAAAATGGTTAAAAAATCAGGGCACTTGCCAGGAAAAAACTCTCCTTTATGGGCAGTAGCAATTATCTAAAATATAGCTCAAAGTTCTTCATTTAAACCCAATAATTATTTTTCCATCTGACCCTCTTCTGTATCAAGTTGTATCTTAACTTGAATAAAGGTATATTAATGATATTGATTCATTCATTATAGGGTGCCTATATAGACCATTGTGTTCCAATGCATCATTTTTGAACTCCACCTTTGTATTTGAGTACATAATGTGTCCTTCTCTTCTCTTTGCAATAGTTATAGCATAATTATTAGGAATAATCTTGTCCTTCTTTACTGAATTCTGATTCAGAACCCAGTTTAATCATCTGTACTGTATGTTGCTCTTTTCTTCAAAACTCATCTTGTCTTTTATTCAGTTTTCTTAGCATAGCACCCCTCCCCCTTTTTGGAGCACTATGATTCCTCTTATTTCAACGTCTGTCCCCAATTCGGAGGTATACATACAGGTGGCCAAGATAAAACTCCCAGGAGAAGCAATTGCCCACAGCACAAGGCACTGAGGAACAGAATGCCTGTCACTGTTTCCTACAGGAAATGATAGCCAGTGCTATTGCTAAGTGTGTGCTAACAGTGATTCAGCTCTTTTGGGTGAGTTCTACCTTCCTTGAATTGGTTCAGTTGTAGAGCTGATTTATGTAAGTCATAGGGATGTGAAGGGCTTGCCACAGTGAAAAAACAGTTGCAATTTAATTTTTCACCCTTCTATGTTTCTGGTATTAGTTGTTAGTGTTTTGTTTTCTTGGTTTTCTGACATTTGAGGATCACACTAGAGTTGAGAGTCGGTTTCCTTTCCACAGGCTCCTTACTCCTATACCACTGCCCTTTTTTTCATTTAGTTAATTGTAAACACACACTTGCTGTATTTTATTTTTGATGCAGACAGACTTTAATTACCACTATTTATGTATGAACCTTGTTTGTTTTGCACCAGTTCTGTCCATATATATCTTAAAGATTACCTTCCTTTCTTTTTTATTTAAGAATGATCACCTTTCTAACACTTTGCTACTTCTTGTAGCAAACTTGCCTTTGATCTGACTACAGTTTGTATGTTGTGACTCACAGTTCTTGGATTTTTGCTCATTAGGCAAAGTTTATTATTGCTACTGCATTTCATGTCTTAACTTTTCTTATATTTATGAAGTTAAATTCAAACACACTGATTGCTTTCTTTTTATTGCATACATTTCAAAATGTATACTTCTTAAATTTGAGAAATGTAGTGTGTCTGTATTTATAATACAGTGCTGTTTAATATGACAGCTTTTGCAATTTCCTGGACTTTATTTGACAGCTGCCTTTTACTGTCTAGTATACCTGTTCACCCAAAGAATGTGAAATAACATGTAAATAAATTAATAATTTTATTTAAAAATAAATGTAGAATAACATGTAGCTAGGAAGAGTGTAATGAGACTGGTTTTCATCTGCTTATGGAAAAGATAACCTTTAGTAAAAAATATTTTATCCAGCATAATGTCCAAATAAATGGAAAGGAATTTGTTCTGAGTGATCTGTTGTTTGCTCTGGATTTCTTTAAATACAGTTGCAGTCCCTTATCTATATAAAATATGAAACCTAAAAACAGTAAAACTCTTGGCTGTCAGTGACTTGACATAATTTAAAAAAAATTAAGGATGCAAGACGCAACACTTTCTGTAAATTTATATTCAGCAATTAGAAGGCGTTTAGAAGGGAAGGACTATTGTGTATGTCTGAGATAAAATACTGATTATCATACTTCAAGGAGGCAGATGTTTTAAACTGTCTTCCACAGAGGCTACACAGGCCTTGGCTTGCCTGTAAATCTTCTGTTTGATACAATGTTCTGTTTTGCCAGTATGTTGTTGACCATGCCACATTCCCGCTGTTCTGTTACTCATCTAGGTACATGAAAACAATAATATGTATTTATTTGTTAGCAGATGTGTGACCAGCATGATTTAAGTTTATAAAAGCACACAGACTACAAAACAAAGTACCTTTGATGCATTCACACCTAACAATTCCAATAGCATATCAAAATATAAAGAAAAAAGTAATGCAGTAAGAGAAATGCACAGCAGACCTTTCAAAATATTGAATAAAGTTAGGACTTGATGCATGTAATGAAACTGAAGTCCTTTAACTAGACAAATACAAGCACTGTGTTTTAAAAATGTGTTTTGTGAGAATTTACTAAATGAAGGAAAATAGCAAATCACTTGTACTTAATCAGAAACACATATCTGTCTTTTCTCTGAGTACTGCAGCCTCATAGTTAATTAGGTAATGGAAGGTGTTGATGGCATATCCTTCCTCACATGGGCGGGGGTGAAAGGAGATTTGCCATCAGATAAAAAAACAAATGTCAGCCATATATCTGTTTGTATCCATTGGGCTTCTATTACAGGAGTTTAAGGTATCACATTGTGAAGCCTCTAGCTTGGCTGGGTCTTTCTTGCAGTTGTACTGAATGATTTGACTGTGTGACCTTTATACCTTTTTGTTCGGATGTTGTCTTGGATATTTTGTAGGCACCCTTATGTTTATGGACATCGGGTTTGACTTTAACCTCCGTATTTTTAAAATATAAACAAACAATCCATTTATGCTGTACTGATGAAGTCATAAAAAAGGCTGAAACGTATATGTCTACAGCTAGTGGGCTTTAGCTTTATTGGCTTAAATATACCCATAAAGACTTAAAAGTAAAGAAGTCATGAGAGTTCAGAAGCCATGTATCCAAAACACTGTTATGTCCTTAAGTGGTAATTTGCATATATCCCATGGGCCTCTACTACAGGAGGCTTAAGGTATTGTACAATGAATACTTTGGCTGGCTATATATACATACATATGTCTGTGTGTGTGTATATAAATATATATATATATATATATATATATATATATATATATATATATATATATATATATGTGTGTGTGTGTGTGTGTGTGTGTGTATAGATACATATGGGTCTATTTCTTTTCACTGAAAACTCATTTTGTCGAATCTCAGGTCGCCGGGACCAATTCGCTGAAAGCTGACTTTACTGAACACTCATTTGACTGTATCTCATTACACCAAAAGCCTAAAAACCCATATTTCAATAAGCTTAAACGATAGACACGCACACTTACAACACTATTGACTAACACTTTCCAGAACCTAAAACCTACTTACTTACTCTTTTAACAGAAATCACACGATAGAAGACCAAACTAGGTGGGGGGTTATGCCCCCTACATACCCCAGTGTTGGGGGCTGTGCCCCCCGCTATATATACTAACTCCAGGATCACACTACAGTGGGAAAAAGTGCATATACCATTTACTTCTCTTACAGAACTCTACCAACTGCCACTACTACCATTTGGTGAAATGAGATTCGGTCAAATGAGTTTTCAGTAAAGTGAGCTTCCAGCAAATTGGTCCTGGTGAGCTGAGATTCAACAAAATGAGTTTTCAATGAAAAGAAGTAGACCCATAGATATATATATATATATATATATATATATATATATATATATATATATATATATGTATATATATATATATATATATTATGGATTAGAATATCACAGAACAACATTTGAGACCGTGCCCTGGTGTGACCCCATCCTTAAGATCCATTTAAGCTCAGCTTGCATACACACACACACACACACACACACACACACACACATATATATATATATATATATATATATATTATATAATATATATATATATATATATATATATATATATATATATATGTATGCATGTATAAAGAAAGAGATATATATACATATATATATACATGAGTGTATGATATTTCTTTGAAATGTCATAACATTGAACCACAAATGATTGAACTCAAATATTTGATCCTCAAATTATTGAAAACAACACAAGAAAAAAATTCTGTTTTTTTTTAGGGGGCAAACCACTCCTGCACTCACCATGTGCAGGGCTGCACCCCCATATACCCCCTGCTTAATATATATATATATATATATATATATATATATATATATATATATATATATGAACACCATCTTAGAGATCACACTCAGTCTGGAAAAGGCAAAGTCCCCACTTCATAGGATCATAGACGGCTACTAGGCTGTTGGCCCTAGGGCCTTTACAAGCCTAGCTATGTTTTACCTTTGTTTCCCTCATAGACTGAGAGAAATAGCCTATATTAGCATGCAAATGTATGACCAGCACTGACTGCCCCTATCCAAGAGGGTCATAAGTAAAAACCCTGGGTGAATTTATGGTTTCCGCATCCATCTATCCAAATTACACTTTAATAGGTTCATTGAGGAACTTTGTTTAACTTGAATTGGGAGTTTGTTCCAGAGGAGTGGCAGCCTCAGAGAGACATATCTGTCACTCCAGCACATCCTGTTTATGTTGCAGGCTAGGTTAAGGTCTCTAGAGTGAGTAAGTCCCATTAGATTTGCAGATGTGCAGCATTTCCATTAAGGCAGGGTCCAAGACTGCTCTGTAGGCCAGGCATAAGTCGCCTATAAGAAGTCTATACAATACAGAGTATAGTAACAGTGACTTCAATCTGTCCGTGTAGGTCATGTGATGAAGGCCTTGAATTTTCTTCGTGAGAAACCTCTGAGGTCTCTCCAGTTGCTGCAAGTATCTGCTGAGGTGCATACAGAAGGAAGCATTGCACTCTATTATTGGTCTGCTGAGGGATGAGTACAGAGGAGTTATAACCTCTTTCATTTTGAATGCTTTTCCCTTACTTATGAGATAGGGATTGTTGTAGGCCACCCGCACCATTGTGGACACATGATCATTGAAGTTAAGGCTGCTATCAACCTGTGTTACAAGTCTCTCACCACTGGGTTTGAACTTAGGGGTTATTGTTAATGTGGTAATTTGCTGGAACTTCACCTTTACCGAAGGGGATGATAATACATTTTTTGCATTAAATTTGAGTCCGTGGCTTTGGAACCAATCATTTGTGTAAGCCCTTTTTGTAGTATGGTGACATTGTTTTGGGTGTCAATGATTGCACCCAGTTTGCAGTCATCAGTGAATTTGATAAGCCACAGGCCATCTATTTTCACCTGAACTTCTAAGAAATAGATTCCAAACAGAAGTGGACCCAGCACAGATCCCTGTGGAACACTACTAGTAACAGGTCTGCTGATAGAGATGGAATCCCCTACTTTGACTGTATGCTTACTGTCGGTGAGCCAGTTGGCTACCCATCTAATGACATATGGGTTTATCCCCAGCTGCATGAGTTTATAGATGATGCCTGAGTGGGGGATAGTGCCAAAGGCTTTGACTAAGTTGAGATAGGTGGTGTGCATTGTTTTGTCTTCATCCAAGGCTTTTGTAACATTTTCAAAGATATTCACCAGGTTTAACAAGCATGATCTGCCTTTAATAAAACCAAACTGGGTCAGGTCAAGGCTTTGAAGATCTCCTGTATTCTTGTTGATTAGGTCCATGATGATTCTTCCATGGTCTTATAGATAAGGCTGGTCATGCTTATGGGTCTATAATTCTCAGGGTCGGTTGAAGAAGCCCCTTTGTGCAAAGGGATCACAGTTGCAGTTTTCCATTTGGGTGGGACAAAGCTAGTACTTATACTGTGGTTGAAGAGAGTACCCAATGGTTCCACCAGCTCCTGTTTTAGACCATTCAGCAAGCAGCCTGGGATGTTGTCTGATCATACAGAGGTTGTGTTTTTGGCCTTGGAGAGGGTGGTTATGACCTGCTCATTGGAGACTAGGTAGAGGACTGGTGATGGGTATATTTTGGGGCATGATTGGTGGGGACAGTGAAGTGAAGTTTCACTGAACCTGTCTACTAACAGGTTGGCAATTTTCACAGGTTCCATATGAGTGGTACCGTCCACTACTAGTTAGGCACAAATCTGAGCCTTCCCTTCAGGATTTCGGATATAGTTATAGAATGCCTTGTGATTATCCTTAGCCAGGCTAACTTTGGAGGACTTAACAAGATGTCTAATTTGCTTATTCAAGCTGTGGAGGGTGTCTCTCCTATGTTGAGACCTTTCCTTCTTGTTCTTAGTCAGCAGTAACCCCATTGTGCCACACTCTCACTCAGAAAAAGCCAGTACAGTTCAATCAGCTGCTTTTCAACTGGCTGTAAAAGCTTTTCCTTACTTCAATAAAATAACATTTTGCTAAAAAAAAAAATAACATTTTATTAAAATCACTATATCCTATATCTATCTATCTATCTATCTATATCTATATATATCTATATCTATATATATGTATATATATATATATATATATATATATATATATAGATATATATATATATATATATATATATATATATATATATATATATATATATATATATACATATATGGGGTCCCTTCAAAATCTCGAACTACTGAAATCCTGAGTTTCAGTATCCTGAGACCAGAAAGGCGAAAGTGCAGAATACCTAAACCCCAAAAGCGCAAAATTCAAAATCCGAATTTGGAGAACTTGCATTAGCGGTCCTGGTGTTGCGGTGTGTGAGTGGATGGTTGGAGATGTAGGTCAGTGTTTGTGTTGTACGGGTTTTGGGTAGGGGCTTTAGTGTGTCTCTGTGTGTTTTCTTAGTGTGATGTGTGTGTGTGTGAGGGGATTGCAGCTTGTGTAGTGGTATTTTTGTGTGTCTGTCTGTGTAGTGCGACCTCGGAGTTAGTATATTTATGTAGGGGGGTGGCGGGTGGAGGGGGGCTTGCCCCCCTGCTTGTATGTAAGGTAGGTGTTTGTGTTTGTGTACGTGTAGGGAGGGGTATGTTTGTGTCTGTGTGTGCAGTATGTTTAGTATAGAAGTCGCAATTTTAAATTCCGCGCTTCTGGGTTTCGACTTTATGGATTTTCGGCTTCATGGTCTCGAGATACTGAAATTTGAAATTATGAAGTCAGTCCATATATATATATATATATTAAGTTTGTCGAACAGCACAAATATCCATGTGCATATGTTGACTCCAAATGACTAACATTATGCACATCGGCATGCTGCTATGTACGTGCCAGAATGAATTTAAGCACATACAAAAACAAAAAAAACTAAAGAACAAAAAACACAATTCTTGTGGAAGTGCAAATTTGCAATCCCCCAAATTCGTCTGATCCATACCTCTCAACCTCTTACAGCAAGATCTCTGGACAAAGCCATAACTAATGGGAGGATAAAAAGCATAAATAAACTGCAAAAGTCTGGACTCTTTAGAGGTAATATCTGATTTGCTACTTTTGTCGAGTGATATTGACCATCTGTTTAGCTGATGAACTAAACAGATGTTAACCAAAGCACTGTTCTACAAAAAATAGCAGAACCCGTATTATATATGTATATATAGCATCTATCTATCTATTTATCTATCTATCTATCTATCTATCTATCTATCTATCTATCTATCTATGTTTTATATGGGTCCCCTACAGATGATCAAACTTTTAAAAGTTCGACTTTCATATGGCCGAGACCATATGATCAAACTAAAAGTTGGAACGTTCTGAATGGAGATCTCCGTACAGCATGGAATGAGAAGATTTCCCTTTTCCTCACTGTAGAGCGATCTTAGAGTTGATATATTTAAATAGCAGGTGGTGTTGGGGGTGCAGGGGAGCCCCCCCCCCTGATAAAAATGTTCAGGGCAATATTTTGTTTTTTTTTTCCTAATCAGGTGTTTGAACTTTTAAAAGTTCGATCATATGGTCTCAGCCATATGAATGTCTTCTTGGGTACACACCTGCAATCAATTAAAGAGACTGATTAACACCAAATAAAGTTCAGCTGTCCAAGTAGGATTTTCCTGACATTTACTCAGTTGCCTGCTACAGCAAAAGCTGTGGTCTGCAAAGAGTTTACAAAGCATCAAAGGGATCTCATTGTTGAAAGGTATCAGTCAGGAGAAGGGTACAAAAAATTTTTGACAGCATTGGATATACCATGGAACACAGTGAAGACAGTCATCAAAAACTGGAGAAAATATGGGACAACAGTGATGTTGCAAAGAACTGGATGTCCCTCCAAAATTGATGAAAAGACACAACGAAAACTGGTCAGGGAGGCTGCCAAGAGACATACAGCAACACTGAAGGAGCTGCAGGAATTTCTGGCAAGTACTGGTTGTGTACAACATGTGACAACAATCTCCTGTATTCTCCATATGTCTGGTCTATGGGGTAGGGTTGCAAGATGGAAGCCTTTTCTTACTCAGAAAAACATCAAGGCCCAGCTAAAATTTGGAAAACAATACATCGTCTCCCAAAAGCATGTGGGAAAATGTGTTATGGTCTGATGAGACCAAGGTTGAAATTTTTGGCCACAATTCCTAAAGGTACGTTTGATACAAAAACAGCACTTTGCATCACCAAAAGAATGCCACCCCCACAGTGAAGCATGGTGGTGGCAGCATCATGCCTTTGGGGTGCTTTTCTTCAGCTGGAACTGGGGCTTTAGTCAAGGTGGAGGGAATTATGAACAGTTCCAAATACCAGTCACATTTGGTCCAAAACCTTCAGGCATCTGATAGAAAGCTGAAGATGAAGAGGAATTTCACCTTTCAACATGACAATGATCCCAAGCATACATCCAAATCAACAAAAGAATGGCTTCACCAGAAGAAAATTAAAGTTTTGGAATGACCCAGCCAGAGCCCAGATCTAAGTCCAATAGAAAATCTGTGAGGTGACCTGAAGAGGGCTGTGCACAAGAGATGCCTTCGAAATCTGACAGATTTGGAGCACTTTTGCATGTAAGAGTGGGCAAATATTGCCAAGTCAAGATGTGCCACGCTGACAGACTCCTACCCAAGAAGACTGAATTCTGCAATTAAATCAAAAGGTGCTTCAACAAAGTATTAGTTTAAAGGTGTGCACACTTATGCAACAAGCTTATTGTATGTTTTTTATTTTTTATCTTTTTCCCCTAACAGGTTTGTTTGTTTTTCAATTGAATTGTACAGGTTATAGCTCACATTAAAGGTGGGAAAAGTTTTGAAATTATTTATTGTGGTCTCATTTTTTTATATCATAAAAACCTGGCATTTTAAAAGGGGTGTGTAAACTTTGTATATCCACTGAAAAAAATATATATAGTATGTATGCATGCACATATCTATATACTGTTTTGAAGAAAGGCAGGGGTTCACTAACAGCAGGAAGCAGTAGTCTTCACATATCATTCTTCCATGTGCTACTTATAAATTAGGTGCTCAGGGCAGAAAACAACTATTCAGCAAAATAAATTCTTATTATGTATTCTATGTCATTTAAGCACTTTATCAGGCAATGCTTGAACTGAGGTATTTTTGGAGCCTTTAAAATATCTTCTTGTTCTTTTGGCTGCTCCCGTTAGGGGTCGCCACAACAGATCAACTGTTTCCATTTCTTCCTGTTCTCTGCATCTTTCTCTGTCACACCAACCACCTGCATGTCCTCTCTCACCACATCCATAAACCTTATCTTAGGCCTCCCTCTTTTCCTGTTACCTGGCAGCTTCATCCTTAGCATCTTTTTCCCAATATACTCTGCATCCCTCCTCAGCACATGTCCAAACCAATGTAATCTTGCCTCTCTGGCTTTGTCTCCAAACCTTCCAACCTGGGCTGACCCTCTAATATACTTATTCCTAATCCTGCCCATCCTCGTCACACCCAGTGCAAATCTTAACATCTTCAACTCTGCCACGTCAAACTCTGACTCCTGCCTTTTTGTCAATGCCACTGTCTCCAACCCATATAACATAGCTGGTCTCACTACCCTCTTGTAGACCTTCCCTTTCACTCTTACTGGTACTCGTCTGTCACAAATCACTCCTGACGCTCTTCTCCACCTACTCCATCCTGCCTGTACTCCCTTCTTCACCTCTCTTCCACACTCACCATTACTCTGACCTGTTCATCCCAAGTATTTAAACTCCTCCACCTTTGAAACCTCTACTCCCTGCATCCTCACCATTCATCTATCCTCCCTCTCATTCACACACATATATTCTGTCTTAGTGCTGCTGTCCTTCATTCCTCTTCTCTCTAGAGCATATCTCCACCTGTCCAGGGTCTCCTCCACCTGCTCCCTACTCGCACTACAGATCACAATGTCATCTGCAAACATCATAGTCCACGGGGACTCCTGTTTGATCTCGTCTGTCAACCTGTCCATCACCATTGCAAATAAGAAAGGGCTCACAGCTGACCCTTGATGTAATCCCATCTCTACCTTAAACGCATCTGTCACTCCCACCGCAGACCTCACTGCTGTCACACTACCCTCGTACATATCCTGCACCACTCTTACATACCTCTCTGACACTGCCAACTTCCTCATACAATACCACAACTCCTCTCTAGGCACCCTGTCATATGCTTTCTGTAAATCCACAAAGACACAATGCAACTCCTTCTGACCTTCTCTGTACTTTTCCATCAACACTCTCAGAGCAAACATCGCATCTGTAGTGCTCTTTCCTGGCATGAAACCATACTGCTGATCACCAATCATCACCTCCCTTCTTAACCTAGCTTCCACTACTCTTTCCCATAACTTCATGCTCTGACTGATCAGTTTAATCCCTCTGTAGTTACTACAGCTCTGCACATCACCCTTATTCTTAAAAATCGGTACCAAAACACTTTTTCTCCATTCCTCAGGCATCCTCTCACTTTCCAAGATTTCATTAAACAATCTAGTTAAAAACTCCACTGCCATTTCACCTAAACACCTCCATGCTTCCACAGGTATGTCATCTGGACCAAAAGCCTTTCCATTCTTCATCCTCTTCATAGGTATCCTTACTTCCTCCTTGCTAATCCATTGCACTTCATGATTCACTATCCCCACATCATCCAACCTTCTCTCCCTCTCATTCTCTTCATTCATCAACCCCTCAAAGTACTCTTTCCATCTGCTCAACACACTCTCCTCACTTGTGAGTACGTTTCCCTCATTATCCTTTATCACCTTTACCTGCTGCACATCTTTACTAGCTCAGTCCCTCTGTCTAGCCAATCGGTACAGGTCCTTTTCTCCCTCCTTAGTGTCCAACCTTTCATACAACTCTTCATACGCCTTATCCTTAGCCTTCACCATCTCTCTCTTTGCCATGCAACTCATCTACTTTCTTCATCTCTTTGACAATCCCACTTCTTCGTCAACCTCTTTCTCTGTATACTCTCCTGTACTTCTTCATTCCACCACCAGGTCTCCTTGTCCTCCTTCCTCTTTCCAGATGTCACACCAAGCACCTTTCTAGCCATCTCTCTTACTAGCTCTGCTGTAGTTACCCAGCTATTCAGTAACTCTTCACTGCCACCCAGTGCCTGTCTTAACTCGTCCCTGTACATCACCTCACAATTACCCTTTTTCAATTTCCACTATTTGATCCTTGGTGCTGCCTTCATACTCATCCTCCACTTCTTGATCACCAATATCATCCTACAAACCACCATCCTATGCTGCCTAACTACATTTTCCCCTGCCACCACTTTACAGTCTCCAATCTCCATCAGACTGGCCCTTCTACATAAGATATAATCCACCTGTGTGCATCTTTCTCCACTCTTGTATGTCACCCTATGCTAATGAGGAGCTCTGTTTGACATAGATAGGTAGTCTGTTCCAGAGTATGGGAAGTCTCTGGGACAGGAATCTATCCCTCCAGCATGTTCTGTTTATTGTGGTGACAAGGTTAAGGTCCCTAGAGCGTGTAGCTCGGAGTGATTGGGATTTCTTTAAGTGGAGCATGTCCAACAGCTCTGGGATTGACATAGTTTGGTATGTTAGGCAGAGATCACCCCTGAGTAGGCGATATGCGATGGAGAAAAGCTGTAGTTTTTTGAGATGGCCTGCATAGGGCATCTGTTTGAGGCCAGTCTCTCACCCTTGGGTACAGTCATCACCACTTCATTCAACTCACTCCAGAATTTTTCTTTCTCATCCATCGCACACCCAACTTGTGGAGCATATGCACTAACAACATTCATCATTACACCATCAATTTCCAGCTTCATAAACATCACTCTATCTGACACCCTTTTCACCTCCAGAACACTCTTATCATACTTTTCCTTCAGGAGAATGCCTACGCCATTTCTCCTCCCATCCACACCATGATAAAACAATTTGAAACCACCTCTGATACTCCTAACCTTGCTCCCCTTCCAACTGGTCTCTTGCACACACAATATACCAACCTTCCTTCGGTCCATCATATCAGCTAGCTCTCTCACTATACCAGTCATACTGCCAACATTCAAAGTTCCGACCCTCACTATCACAGTCCTAGCCTTTACCTGCCTTCGGGCATGACTTCCCCCTCTTCTCCTCCTTCGGCCAACAGTAGCCCAATTTCTGCCAGCACCCTGTTGGCCAACAGTACTGGTGGCGGTCATTGTTAACCCGGGCCTCGACCAGTCCGTTATGTATTTTTGTACTGTTGTCTGCATGTATGACTTGGCAAAATTTTACGCCAGATGCCCTTCCTAATGCAACCCTCGCCATTTATCCGAGCTTGGGACCAGCACAAAGAAATGCACTGGCTTGTGCATCTCCACTGCAATCTGATTTAACACAATAAGGCAAATTGTCAAACTTCACTGCTTGCCTGTAGCGAATAGTGTTTTTTTCTGCTAATGTTGGGGACTGTGTATCAAAGAATATTTCAAGCGGATGTACTGCACTGTCCAAGAATAACTGTCAGCTATGCCCACTGAGCAGATTTTCTTTTACAATGGCCAATTGAAAAAAAAATATTTCTTTATCTTTCTTTCTTTTTAATAAACTTTTATATACAATGATAAATTGAAAACATTTTTTTATCTCTCTTTTTAATAAAGGATTGCAACAATTTTTGTAAGAATGAAAATGTGGTAAGCGTGTGCGTACATCTTAGTCTGTGTATTTCTGGTAAGTACTACATGCACATATGGCATGTTTCTTTTTTCTGGTCCATGTTTAGGATGTCATTTTTTTAATTGTTTATTTTTTTTTTTTTGCTGTGAGAAGAATGAACTATCTGTCAGTATGTATTTAGATGTGTCATAGACTTGAGCTTTTTGTGGGAGTTAAAGTTTGTTTGATAAGCTTTTTAGTAATGGCCAGCTTGTCTCTATTAATGTGTCTGCTTTCAGAAGACTTTCCAAAGCAATTGAGATCCTGACAACGCTGTTTCAACCGACCTTCATCTGCTTGTATTTCATCTATTAAAGTAACAATGTTAGGTTTGCATCTTTTATGTACCCCATCAATGATATCGGTCCTTCATTTCACAGTTCATTACAATGGTCATTTGTCCATCTGATTTCAGTTGCTTCAGCAATAAAACATCTTGCCTGTTTTTTTTTCTCTTAAAGAAGAAAGTGATTTCCACTGACATGGCTATCCAGTAGAAGCAAATGAGACAGCTGCAGGTTAGATGTCTTTTTTTCAGGTCTCCTTGTAAGTGAGTTAAGTAGAAAAGAACCTAAAGAGGGCAGCAGTGTCTTCAAGGTAGAAGATAAATTGTGTCCCTCTCTCAATCCAGGTGTCAGGCAGTCCTCAGACTGTTGTTGCTTACAAACACTTTTGTATGTTTACAATCAAAATCTGGAAATGAGCTTGTATGTTTAATCATGCTGTCAAAATATAATGTCGAAAAACTAAAATAATTTTCATCCCAGTTGCAAACCAAGGGTTCGGTATTTGATGTTTTGAAAATGTGACAGTTAACTGCAGTTGCCGTCCGTATATAGGTACTACAGATTTGCTAGGTTTAATTTCGATTTTAAAAAACTTTGAAATATAGATTTGATTTAATGCTACTCAAAGCAGTTCATTTCCTGATTTTGATAGTAAACCGCTTTCATAAGTAAAGAAGGTAAGACTTACTTGGTCTCCACTCTGTCACCCAGAGTCTTATATACTGCACGATTTAAAGGGATCAAGGAGATTATGTGTTCTGTGAAAGAAGCCTGGACATGACTTCTTATATTTAAGGGAAGACAGTGCACCAACATTAAGCATTCAGATTTGGAAATCCGGTAATCTAAAGTCCATTGTCAAGTAAAGCATAAAGCTAGTCAAGTAACATTTTTTGCAGATTTCATCTGCTTTCATATACTGTGAGATTCTATCATGTACTTGTATTTACTTCATTGTGGGGATATTGGATGCCAATACCTTTTTTGCCAGGGTCTATCCTTCAGTTTCCTTCCCCAGGTGTGAATACTAAAGTTAGATAATGCTATGGGCCACAATATATCCACAGATGAGTGTTTCAGAGAAAGCATTTCCCTTATAGTAACACCATGTTCAAAGGTACTTGTCCAAGATCTTCAGCTTAGTATAAACATCATTTACAGTGCTTATGGCATGGTTTGTCTAATGAGACACAGAAAGCACTCTTACTGTATAATATAAACACTAATAAGTAAACCAAATGCAGACTAATTATAGGGGGAAGGAACTGTGGTACCACTTAAGCCATATCTGTCCTGACAGAATACTTAAGCTGAATTTGACAAACTAGAGAACTGTAGTATAGTTTTCTAATATAAAATACAAGTTTCTTATTTTTATAAAAAAGAGTGAGAAGATTTAATTCTACCTGATAGGCCCTATAAGCCTGCTACCTACCTGCTAATTGCTTTTCAAAATGATGGTATAACGTTTCCAAATCTGAATGTATTTCCAATGCAATGTTGCTAAACATCTGCTGGCAGTAGCAAATAATGACAGTTTATGAATCAAAATATTTAGACATATAGGATTTCATGCAACTATACATATCAAACTTGAGCAGTGATGAAACCCCTTTGCATTTACATCACTTTAATATACTACTTTCAAACAAAATCCCTTAATATAATCCTGCCATGATAATTATAGTCCACAGTGTTGTTACTAAATAGTGGCAAATAACACAAAACAGGATTTTTTGCTATGAGACGACCAAACATTGACATCTCTAGAGAACTTTCCTGTATGAATGATGTTGAAAAATATAATGGCAATCTGTTGGCTGTTACTAACTTACAGATGAAAATAATAATAATAATAAAAACTTATCTTTGTCTACAATGTCTTCTTGGATTTCTCTCATAAGGTAAGTATATAAATAATTAGATGAAAAGGCAGATCATCATACAGGTGAACTATATGTCCCAAGAAGCTCATTGGTGCTGGAACACTGGGGGCCTGGGTTCAGGAATAAATGTATAACGCTGAAGAGTCAGGCTGCACAAAGCTTGAAAATGCAGTGACATCTTTCTTATTTTTTTTTTTTATTTATTTATTTATTTTTTTTGTGAAGAGTTGACACTGATTCTGGTCTGTAAGAAATCCCTGTCAGGCATTTGATTTTTTTTCACAATGGAGCCCAGAAGCACCAAAGAGTTAAATGGTCTTCTCTTATAGCATGGAAAGCAAAATCCCTTCTGCTGATATTCTCTTACAGGAGGCCAATGCGTATGTAATCAATTCCATTTAATTCTCTGGTCAAAAGGTTGTGGCAGGTCATTTTATCAACTGCAGCCGAGGGGATGAGCTACAATATCCAATTATAATTACATCCAGGAAGCTGGATATAGAGTTGACAAAACAATGTTTAAGTAGGTGAGACTGAATTGATTTACTATATGATGAAACATACTAAATAGCAGACAGATATAAATAAAAATACCTATTGATAAGAAGGGGAGACTACTGAAAATCACAAAACAAATATGTTGCAGCAAACCAGACCATATTTTGATAATTGTACATTAAGAACTCTGTTAATGTCTGGCACTTTTTCTTTATTACAGATTCTCTTCCTGTCACCCGCGCTCTCATGATTACTGGTATCATTCTGGGTTAATGTCTGACATTTTTGCTTTATTACAGGTATTCTTCATGTCACCCGCGCTCTTATGATTATTGGTATCATCCTGGGGGTGGTGGCTATGCTCATTGCTTCCATTGGCATGAAGTGTACCACATGCTTGGCAGATGACAAAGACAAAAAGAATCGTGTGGCTACAGTTGGTGGAGCTGTTTTTATTATTTCTGGTAAGGAGATGGAAAGGAAATATGTCACATGCCTCAGGAAATTATCTAGAATGAATAGATACATTATTGTTGTGTAGGAAATATTGCTGCAGTAAAATGGCCTCATATACATTTGTCAGCTTGATATTATATTTTAAGTTCTTCATTTTTGCTCCTTTATGTATTAGTATCATTTTAATAGTCAAATAGGTAACAGCTATAGTATTTTTCAGTCTTTGGGAAATTAAATGTGTGAAACAGAGGAATAATGCGCTGATTATGGCTCAACCAACCTGCATTCAGCTAGCCACCCAGGTTCTAGAGGAGCAGGCAGGAGTGAAAGAGAGAGAAAGAGATAGAAAGGAATGACAGAGTGGAGCCCACATACTTTTCTCTGGGGAGACTTGAGGGGTGTATGCCTAGAGTTCGAACTCCATGGTAAATGACATGATATGTCATTTGAAGGGAAGCCTCCCATGCAAGTAGGGTACAGGCCACTTTTGCATGACTATTACATATCATACTTTGGGATATGACATATATGCTGGTTTTAAAGTGATAGCCCCCAATTTCCACTTCTACCATTCACCCCTGAGAAGAGCAAATGGGCCACTTAGCTCTTTTCTTTTTAGGAGAATGAATGGGCTAATTGTGTAGTTTGGAGAAAGACTTGATTGTCACATGGGATCAGGAAGCAAATCATATTTTCTAATAAACAGTATATGTTTATTCATGGTATTTTTCACTGAAGCCTATTACACACCTAATTGCATAAAATGAACCCATGAATAATAGTATGAATTAAATAGTATACTGTGAGTGGCAGATTACAGTGAGATTATTTGCCAGTTGAGAGACTGAGGGTACACTGCCAAATGGAGTTTCTTATTTTTTGCCTTTTTTTTAGGCAGTGCAACAGATTATGTATTCCTTCTTAAATCCTTTCATTGTTTTTCTAATTTAAACCCCCTTTCTTCTAACTTTCCAGTTCTTATCTTTTCAATTTCTTATGTTTTCCTTTTTTATCAACCATAACATCAATTCTTACAGAAAAAAAGAAACATTTAGGAGATGCTATATCTTAATGCTACTGAAAACTGCAGACATGTAGAGTATACTGCATGTAATAACAATGGTATTGGCTGCATTCTTATACTAATTGCTGCTTAAGCAGGGACAAAGCTAGGTAAACACAAGTTTGCAGGCTGAAGCCAAAATGTTTATTTTGTATCAGCCACACATAAATTGCTGCAAAAGTCCAAACATTAGTCACGAGATGCTTGTCATTTGGTCAGTCATAATATATCTTACTGAACTGTTGTACCAGATTAGAAAAAAATCTAAAAACAAAAATCACCTCTACATTACACTTAACACTTGTTTCCCACATCATATATCATGAATTGGTGCTTGCTGTCTGTATCCAGACCCAACTGATTTCACTCATTCATTTTCTGACTACCTTTTTAATCTACTTCCCTCATTTGGAAGGGTGTACAGCAGAGAAATGAACCTTGTGCAGGAAGCCAGCCCACTGCAAGATGCACCCACATACTTACAACATGAAGACATATGGCAGCTTGGTGAACTGTCAGCTGACTTACAGCACATTTTTGGGTATGGAATAAAATGGCACTGATTTCCTCTTGCAAAAAAAACATGGTACTCGTCATTGTGCATTTTAAATATCTACAAAAGAAAGAATTTAAAATGTATGATCCTTTTTCATTTAAATCAAACTTGAAGTCAAGAGAAGAAAACAAACCAGAAAGAGTCTGACTGAGAATAATTTTACTGACTCCTACTGCAATGTGTAGATGATCTATTGGGATGCAAGTATTGGTCACAGGTTTCTGAAACAATATCCAAGAGCAAGGCCTTTGGGATGCAAACTGAATCAAGAGAAGTTTGAAAATAATAACTCCTACTATCAGTATTTAAAATTGTCCCCGATGTAGAGCCTTTTCTATCACTTTCCTTAATCATTTATTCTGATGGTAAAAGTTTGTGGGTGATCCTGTATGGTCCCTTTTGCTTGTGTGCCTTAAGTTATTTCGGACAGTATATACTGAAGTGATCTCAGCTCCCTTGTTGCCCAAGTCCACACTTGATTAATTTAAGAGTTAGTCTGTCTTCTGATCATATTTTTGTCCAGAAGTGCTGCTTTTTTCCCCTTTTCAATGTATCTGGCCAAGTTCCAACACTTCTCTATTTATGGTGTCTTGTGAGCCCAAGGCTTGTATGAAATAATGAGGGAGTTCATTCAGGCACTAAGATGCTTTAGTGATAAGGTTCTTCCTTCATAGGAAACATCTCAGCCATTTACTGCAGGGCTAGTTAAGGCCAACATTAACATGTAGAGAGTGTATGTAAGAAAAGGAGGCAGAGAAGAAACGTATCAAGTGGAGCAGGAAAAAGGCAAGGAAAATAATCAGATGTGCAAAAATGCAAATGAAAGAACATGTTGCTGACTTTTAAGAAAAGTTGTTGTCTTTCGGCTTTTCCTGGTTAGGGGTTGCCACAGCGGAACTCCGGTCTGCTAATGATTGGCAGTAGATTTTCACGAATGCCGAGGTGCCAGCTCGACGTTCAAGAAAAGTAGCAATACATTATTCTTGTATGAAAAAAAGAAAGAACAAATGATTATTTGCCAAATGAATGACTACATGAAAATAATATGGTTAAGAAAAATATAATAAGCAGACAATCCAGGCACATATTTAGGAACAACATTTACAGAAGAATGGGGATAGAGCTGAAAAAGTAGGAAGGAGTGTCCACAAGACAGATGTGAAGACTGTTGCTTACTTATCATTGTAGCTGTTTCAAATCGTTGACCTTGCAGTGCATCCTGAAGATACAACCAAAGAAGATATACTTCCCTCACCGTGGCCACTGCCCATTTTCTTTTGGTGTTAGCAGGTAGCACTGAGATGCAGTTGTATTAGAAAGGCCCACTGGCGCTAACAAGACATACTTCTAAAATGAAAAATATTGTAGAAAAGGAAAAGTGCTAGATCACAGAATGCGACAGCACGAGTGGAACAGGATAGGTTGTCAAGATGAGCGAGAAAGAGATGGGTGACATTCTCAGCGTGTTATAAGTGGTTTAGCTTAGGGAACTTTTGCACTGACAAAGGTTATGGGCTGTGAGGGAGACCGGGAAGCTTCAAGGAGAATATGGGAACTGGAGATTGCAATGGATTGGCTAGTAAGGAAAGACATGCAGAGCTAGAATAAAGAGGGGGCAAGAATAAATGAAAGGAGGTGGAGGAGGAGAAAACCAATGTGTGAAGAACGAAGAAAAGCTTTGATGACTCAAGCATCACCTACAAACATGATTATGAGTCTTATCAAGGAAGACAGTGGAGGACACGTTACAGTGAAAATAGTCAAACAGCTCAGACTTAGCATGATGTGGGTGGAAGTAACAAAGATGGTCATTTTGTGGCTCTGGGATAGATTTATGTTGCTCTGTATTAAGATATCAGTAACATGTCAGAGGAGAAAGTTGAGGTAGTTGCAGTCAGAGTCAGTAAAGTGGCAAAGACATACCAGGATAGAAAGTTGGAAGTAGAATTTTTAGTAACTGTTAACTGTGCCAATGACCAGTGCAATATGGAAGGAGAAGATGACAGATTATGTTTTTTTCTTTTCTTTTTTTTTTTTTTTTTGCTGACACAGTGGGCAACAGAAGGCTTTTGGATGGGTACAAGTATGAACAAACCCATGTAGAGCTGAAATACAAAGGTATATCTAAATGACTGTACCTTTAAAACAATATGAAGACAGATATCACAGATACAGCAGAGTGGTTAGGTACACAGACTGTGTAAAAGAAGAAAAAAGGACACAGAAAATGGTTGATAGGTTAACAAGGGTGACTCAGTCTATGGTTGGATGCCATTAATATGCACTGAAATTATTTGGGACTGATACTGGACAGGAAGGCAGACATTGTTGATGTCAAAGAAATATGAGCTACTGATGTGAGGGTGTAGAATATGAGATGCCTATGTTTAGATTGTTCAGGAATGACAGGGAATGGAGTGGTGGAGGTAGAGTATGATGTCTATAAAGGAGGGCAGTAAATATGAAAGAGAGGAATAGGAACCCCATCTCATGAAAGGGGTACAAGAGTGAGCAACATCAGATACGAGGGTGAGCATCCTGGCAACTAAGGTAGAGGAAGGAATGGAATGGTGGTGTAGCCTACAGTGTATGAGTTCCCATGAATGTCATGATAAGAGAATGACAAACTGGAGAAGAAAATACATGTTTAAGAGGAAGAAAGTTATATATAGACACAGGGGAATTGAATTTATGAAGCCGCGGTGGTGCAGCGGTTGTGTTGTCGCCTCACAGCAAGAGGTTCTCCTGTTCGATTCTCGGCTGGAGAGCCTTCTGTGTGGAGTCTGCATGTCCTCCCCATGGTTGAGTGGCATTCAAAAGATGTGCGTAAATGGGTGTGCCTTCATTGAAGGTTGGGTATCGAGCTGGCACCTTGGCATTGTAAAAATCTACTGCCACTCATTAGTGGACCGGAGTTTCACTGTGGCGACCCCTAACCGGGAAAAGCCAAAAGAAGGAGAAGAACAACAAGACTGGGATATTCTAAACTCAAGCTAGAGAGGGAAGAAGAGTCGATGAAGCCATTGTTTCTAACAGGGTTACCACAAGAAATAAACCTTAACGTGAGCAGTCAACCCTTTGGGGTAATTCTTTCACAGTAAGAGACGGGCCAACAAAACAGCGATGATTTTACAGTGGTCATCATAGTGGTCTAGCCCAACAGCCTTGCTATATTATAATGAGGTATTCCAGGGAGCTGGCTAATGCTCACTCACCGTGTGCTCTCTCCTGGAAATGCTTATGGTAAGTGAATTATGCAGGTGAGTGATTCAGAGAATCATTCGTCTGCATAAAATAGCATAGCAAGCCATGTTAAAGAACACAGCCAAATGACAGAAGTCACCCATTGAATACAAACAGACAAAATATTGTAAAAAAACTGAAATGAAAGCATTAAAAAAGACAGAGGATGATAAAAAAATTCTAAGCAACTTCTAAACCAGGCGCTATCTACTTCTGGCTGGAGATATACTTCTTGTTTCTGGTTAAGTCCAAAATGGAATTTCAGAGTCCTTAAAGATGGTGCAGCCAGTGCTCTATCTCCAAGGGTATCATCCAAGAAGGTAAACAAGCATGGCTAAAGCTTCTGTTCTTCCAGTACTTATTGAAATAGCCAGTGTCTTTATTTATAGCTTCCCAAAACATGATTTCCTGTACTATTAGTCTGAATTTATACACCCTCTGTGTTTCCAAATTTACATACTTATATGGGGGGGGTCTCAACAACTTGCTGTCCCAGTAAGGTATCATAGTGTGATGTAGCCAGACTATCAATTAGCAACCTCTGGTGTATTGGGAACAGTCAAAAATAAGGGCATTCTTCCATCACCAAGCTGCAGTACATTTCCATTGCAAACTCGGTCATATACACACGTTTCATACATTATACATATAAAAAGGAAAGTACAATGCAATTTATTTTACTTTTATCATTTAAGTGATCATGTACACACACTGTATTTTATACCATTTACACATTTTTGACATATTATACATCTAAAAGGCAAGTACAATGAAGTTTATTTCACTTTCATCATTTAAATGATTATGTCCACATAATGTTTTAAACCCTTTACACATTTTTCACACATTATACACTTAAAAAGACAAGTACAATTCACTTTCTTTTACTTTTATCATTTCAGTGATTATGTACACACACTGTGTTTTTAGTTTGATACATTCTCTCAGATCATTACACACACTTCCTTCCTTTCAATACTTATGAGAGTTTTGTTGAAAGACCCTCAATAAAAGAAGCTTGAGGTGAAGTAATTTATTTTGAAATCACACGACCAGTTCCTTGTCTCAAAAGGCCATAACCTTTTGCATTATTGATACTTCTATGCTTGATGGTCATGTCACAGGGCTAAAGTTCCAGACTCCACAAACAATGTGTGATATTTTGCCCAGTAGCTTTGAGTGACCACTTTAAGGGATTACAGTCTGCTCTTACTGCAAAAGTCTTATCATAGCAGGGTTGGAGGTTTTGGAGAGTCCTGACTATTCCCAAACATTCCTTTTGTAGGGTTGTATTATGATTTTTCTCTTGACTGAAGTCTACAGCTCAAGTTACACTGCTGGATGTTCTACTTCCTAAGTACAGCCCCTGGCTAGTGGTTTGAAGCCTCTACTTGCACAATAAATTCCTAGTTATAATCAGGACTGGCTAGTAAATGGGGGCATTTAAGTTGTCCATACGTTTTGGGAATGTCTGCTTTCAAGCTGGTATCCAGGTGACCATATCTGGTTTGATATTTTCAAGTGAGATCTGTTGGAGGCAATCTTCCTTGAATTCCCTGCTATTCAATGGAATGTCCTTACCTAATTTTTCTTTACTGGGGTCAACCATGCTTAGATAACCTGTAGTTTGATAGGCTTTGGCCAACTTTTTCCATCACTCATCAGATGAACAATATATGCTATTTCTGCCATTCCTACCCAACATTTGTGTACCTTAAATGTTAACCCAGCTGTCATAAGTATCCATCAGGTGTATGTGCCTGAATGGTATTCTACATGGTAGTACTTCTTCGAATTTATCGCATATGTTAATAACGTTTTGACACTGCTCATAAGTTTTGCAGTACCTTTTTTACATAGTTTGTAATGCTTGGCCAGTAGAAGTTTTAAATAAGCATTTTTTTGTACATTTTATGTTCATAAGGCATGACATGAATATTAAAGAATATTGGCTAGAATTATCTCACAATATGCCCTCGAAACTACTATCTGCTGTATCACTTCTTCTTCTTCAAGCCCCAGTTCAGAAGTCCACTCTCCATACTTCCAAGTATATACATTACCACTGCCTTTGAAAAGTAAAAGCACCATCTCCCTAAAATTTTGTAACCTGGGTCTTGAGAGCCAAGCCTGCCCTAACTTTCTTTAGTGACCCTCCCATATTCTCCTTCAAACAGAAGTCCAGTACTTTCTGACAACTGTGTCTCAGATTTTGACTCACTTCTAAGAATCATTTCTTCCTTTGAGGTAACTCCTACCAAAGGAAGTCCAACACTTTCGGATAAATCTATCTCCAGTCCAGGTTACTCACTACCACTTAGCTCTTTCTCTGAAGTAACCACATTACTGGCCTCTAGAGAAAGTCTGGACACTGGCTGGCTTACACCCTCTACCTTTCCTATGTGAATGATTGCTTGCTTGGCTGTATGCAACTGCATGTAGACAGTGTATTGTGCTGTCAACGTTATTACCTATTTCACAACTGCCAAACATCATCAAGCACTACAACAAGCATATTTTCCTGTCCTCTTTACAAGTCCAGACAAACTGGCCAGTGGTATTTGAAAAGATTTACCTAATGTACCCAGATTAGATTGTTCTACCCAGGCAGGTAATGGTTATCTTCAACAACTGCAGATATGACAATTTAGAGCAGGTGCAGTTTCAAAACAAACTACTACAACTGTGTTTGTTCTTTTATTGGCTCCCCTACATGTTTCATGTTTCCAGACTTGTTGCTATGGGCATTTGAACCATACATGCGCAAACTGGTTTCACTGGAAACATTTTACTCCAGACTTTGCCATATACCTCAGCCACTGTTTTTCCCTTTTGCTTGTACAACCTGTTGTGAAGATGTATATTTCTCCTTATGTGTTACCTTATACCCTTGTGTGGTGTTGGGTGCCTCCTTCAAAAGCAGTTAAAACCTGATAGCTAGATAGCTGTCAGCTGTTTTACCATTTACTTCTTGATACACTCCCTGTCTGCAACCAGATTCTGATGTCCTCAGGCAAAGTATTAATCACTTGCACCACTACAATAGTTTCTTTTAGCAGTTTAGTAGTGATTTGACACACCCACCTAGGAAAGTAAGGGCTCATTTCTGTGATATAATCTATCCCCTAACAATCTGCCTTTCTTTGATGCTCTCTACATTTTTTCCTACAGGTTTCAGGGGTTAAATCACGTCATTCCAGTACACACTGCATCATTTTACAATGAGTCAAACAATCCCAATTCTAATATTTTGGTCACATCATGCATAACCTTACCACTGGGTAGAGGAGTCCAAATCCTCACCCACTGCCCTTGCTGTATTTGGTGACGATTATCCACCATTTTAAATGCCCAAATAGAAATATTAATGTCATTCCTGTCTTTGTACTGAGGAAACAACTTAGTACTGAGCTATATTTTCACCTCATGTGCCTTTGATATAGGGTTAGCAGGTCTCCTTTTCTTTCTCTCTCCTGTGTCATGACCAATACATGATGAGACATCCAGCCCTCCTTTGCAACCTCATGCAATTTTATTTACTCAGCTGCCTTGGGTTCCGGATATTTCATCACCAGCCCTAATCTCTTTAATTCCATCTGGGTTCTGACATCATCTGTGGATGGCCTGAGTTTGCTGCATGTTGGTCACTTGCCGCCGTTACTTGGTTGCCTCTAGTTTCTGGAATGCATTTCAGGTGCACACAAGGCTGCTATCACATTATTTCAGGTGCACACAAGGCTGCTATCACATTATTTCAGGTGCACACAAGGCTGCTATCACATTATTTCAGGTGCACACAAGGCTGCTATCACATTATCTCAGGTGCACACAAGGCTGCTATCACATTATTTCAGGTGCACACAAGGCTGCTATCACATTATTTCAGGTGAGCACACAAGGCTGCTATCACATTATTTCAGGTGCACACAAGGCTGCTATCACATTATTGTCATACCAGCATGCATAAATGCCTTGGCCCTGCACTCCTTAGCCAGCTCTGATACTGACATTTTTCTTTTGTTTTTCATATTCATTGAAAGGATCAATACTGAACATAAACTGCGAACATAACAGTTATAGCAAGAAAATTAAAAATTAAATAGCAAGAAAATTAAAAATTAAAAAAAAAACCTGAGAAGAGAAACTGAATAGATAAAAGGAAAATCGAATAAAAAGGGATACAAACCAAAAAGGGAATACACATTATCTCAGTCATATATATTCTTGGATTATTTAAACTCTCCATGGACATTCACAGAATTCATATAAATCTTTTAATAACTAATCTGATAATTTTTGGGAACGTTTCCAGCATATCCAATAAGAAAATCAGAGGACATAAGCAAAAATCTATCTTAAATAGAATTTTACTCTACTTATGATTACTTTCCCAACATTCATACACCTGAGGACAGATCCAGCGGTTCCATAACTTTGCTCCCTGTGCCATGCAATGCTAATGGCAGTCATTTTAATTTATCATCATAAGGAATAATCTGTGTGGTGTATAGTGCATACCATTGAAAACAGCATATTGTACAAATACACTTTGCACAGATTTGTGTAATAAGTCTGATTTCTTTGTATTGTCATTCAAGTTTCATTCACAGAAATAGTCTGAATAGCGTCTTCCCATTTTTGCTTCCCTGTGAAAAAAGAAGTTGGAATCAAGGATTAAAGTATTGTGTATGTGGGGGACGTTTGTTTTCTCTAAGACAGGACACCTATACTTAATAAGAGAAGATTTATTTTCAAAAAGACGTAGGACTTGTATATAGATGATATATAGATGTCAGAAGTATTATGGAAAATTACATTCTCTCCTTTTTATACATTCAGAGCCGATTCTAGAATCGGAACTTCCTATGTAATATCAAACTATTAAAGACTATTAAGGAAGTTGGGAAGTATTTACCTTACAGACACAAGATGCAGGGTTTGATTCTCACATGAGATAATTGGCTAGGCTTAAAAAGTCCCATAAGGGCAGTTAGCCTAGTACTAATCTATGAACCTATGAAACTGAAGGGAATGAATCCTTGACTCTGATTCCCATGGAACCTTGTATACAATCATATAAGTTAACTATATCTATCATATATGATTTAAAGTATTGCATGAAAGGAATCATACATGCTTGATCTCACGTCACCCGTAACAAGCATCTATTCTGGTAATTAGGTAATTTATAATAAAAATTACTACCATGATATTGAATACAAAGTATGCTGATAAACGTATTAACTGAAATATATTTATAAATACCAGGTATTACTAGGTCACCTTGACCAGTTAATGCAGTTACTACTAGTAGCCATGGTTTCTGTGAAGTTCCACTCTTTGATAAGAACTTATATGACGTTTTTTACTTTAGTCAAACATAAAACAGAAGGAGGTGTTAATAAAATTTTAAAGAGAAATAAACGTGGGGAGAATCATAATTTTATTATATTGACACCTCTGAGTAATGCGAACATATTATTTTCAATATCTTTTCACTTTGTATCAGCTTTACCATAACATTTTCTACATGTTTCAAAAATGATTTTATCATAATATTAAATATAAGTTATACCTAAAAAAGACATTTTTTTATACATGAAATTAATCTGTACTTACTTCATTACTCAATGCATCATCAGTATAAATTTATATACATTTTGATTTTTCATAATTTATTATGCAGCCTGCAAATTTATTGGCCTTTAGGAACAGTCTCTTCAATTTTATTATATCCTGTGTACATAATTTTGTAATTTTGTAAGAGAAGAAAGGAGCCATTTTTGAGATTTTAAGTATTTTTTCTCTGTTTATTTGCTAAGTTTTTCTGCATAGCCGCCTATTTTGAGCATTTTCTGGCTTGTTAAACTTGATTTCTGCATTAGTAACTGTATTTAGAGCACAACCTAAAGCTGTTTACTGAATTTCCTGTTTGCACTTATTTTTAAAATCGTTTTTTTCTCAAAACTTGCATTTTATCTGTCTTTGGCCTAGCACTCTTGTGTGGGGTCATTTACTGCACTGTTATAACTTGTTAATACTTGTGAACCTCTGCTATCTCTGAAAAAAAAATTCTTGCTTTTTCCCCCACTTTTCTGAGATTTAAAAAAGTTCAGTTACAGGCTTGCTGTTCTTGAACTGTTTGTAAGTTTCTGTGAGGCCATTTTTTGCTTGGGCTAAAGGGAAGTCTCTGTTGATCAGTGGCAGTGAAAAACATTGAGCAGCCTACCTGCCCCTGTGGGAGTGGTTACTGACTTGAAACTGTAGTTTTATTGGCCATTTTGGGTCAATTCCAAAACTCCTTCATCTTCCTCTCTTAAAACCCTCTTTTGCGTGGTTTTGCGCGTGTTTGTGCATAGCGCAACAGCGGGCAGCGCGCCTAATTGGGTTTAAACTATTCCTGGCTCCACAAAGTCTGCTCTTCACTTTTTCCCTTAGGACTGCTCTATCTCTCAATTTAAACACCATATTCTCATTCTAAGGTCCTTCACTGGTCCAATTAAGTAATCCTACAAGTTAGCACTATTAAACCATAAGCACTACTTACTCTTATACTCTCTATGATTACCCTGTCCCCTATTGGTCCGTCTTAAATTCAGTTTCCCTATATTACTCTAGCATGTCCAACGGTCAGTCAGTGGTTTCCTCTCCAGTCCAGCTGGTGAATCTGGGAATTTTGAGGCAATGTTACAACTGTCTCATGTACACGGACAACCCTCTCCTCCTCCAAACAGGTTCAAATATATGTGAGAGATGCAACTATTTAGCCAAACTGGAGGCTGAGCTCTCTCATCTCAAAACTGGTGTAACCAGTCAGGAGGAGAAGGTAACCTCACACAACACAATTCCAGTATCACATAGTCCCACCACATCAGCGAACCAAACACATAAATACACAAAAACATACTCGGAGGCTCTAAATAAAAATCTACCTAAGCAACAGAGACCTCCAAAGCAGACATCCAAGCAAACGCTACCTCAAAACAAAACACGCACAACACATAGCCCACAAAGTCAGTGTGCCAAGCAGCCACAGCCCTTAAGGCTCAATAACACACCTGATACTCTTGTAATAGGTGACTCTATTGTCAGACACACTGACGTCCCACTCACCAGGCTGAATAAAGAGAAGGTCACGGTGAGCTGCCTGTCGGATGCTAGGATCCGCCACATAACGCAAGCCCTCAGGTCACTCCAAAGCAAATACAAATATGACTCAGTTATTGTACATGCTGGTGTGAATGACCTGAGATGTACCTCCCTGGACTACATGAAAAGAGACATAGAGGAGCTCTCTGATCATGTAGCCCAGGCCGGTATGACCCTGACCTTGAGCAGCATCTTACACTCACCTAGAATGATGCCACAGTACAAAGACAAAATGATCAATTTTAACAACTGGCTAAAATTTTGGTGTCATTCAAAAGGGATCCAGTGTCTGTCAGCCTGGGATGACATGCTCGACAAGCCACGTTGCTTCGTTAGGGACGGCTTGCACCTGTCACCACTGGGCTTTTGGATATTGGCAAAGGCACTTGTCACCCCCATAGTGCCTTTTTTAGGCAAGGCTCAAAAGTCAAACCCACCCCCATAGACAGCACAAGGAACAAGAAACTAAGGGTAATGCTGCTAAACACCAGAAGTCTTAACCTCAAGATGCATGCACTCTAAGCTCTCCTCAGTATGGAGAACATCGATATCTGTGCAGTGACAGAAACCTGGTTCAAGGCTCCAGAGAGCACCCCAGCACTACCAGGCTATACCTCATATCATGCTTTTCGGCCCCAAAACCCGGACCGAACCACAAAAGGAGGGGGAGTTTCCATATTTATCAAGGATATCCACACCTCCAGGTTAGTGGCATTGCACGAAGTATCGGAGACCATCCATGTGCAACTAACAGTGGGCAAGACTGCTTTTCAGTTTATAGCATCCTACAGACCACCCTTTCAAAGTCCCCATTGGACACATAGTAGGAACAGAGATTTGTACAGTTTACAAAACAGGAAGTAATATAAAAAGATTACTGGAATATGGAACAAAAGGAACAAGTGTAAAGAGAAAGAAGGGTACCACCAGATGTGGCACCTGTAAACAATGCATTTATATTAATACCACACAAAAAATTAGGTTAGAAAATATTATTAATACCATGGTAACATGCAAAAATGGGAATTGTAACTCACAACGTATTGTTTATATAGCTACCTGTACGAAATGCTCGGCCTTTTACATAGGCAAAACCGAGAGGAAGTTAAAGACTCGTATATACGAGCATATGTACAGGATAAAAAAGGGAGATTCAAAAAATGCATTATGTAAACATATTTTAGATAAGGGGACAGATCACAATTTTAGATTCGCCATTATAGACCAGGTTGAGATTAGTGATAGAGGTGGAAATTGGAAGACCTACCTGGCCTGGGTAGAGAGCAAATGGCAAATATGTACAGATGCAACTACACATCCTGGCATAAATGATTATATCAGTTTGAAACCTTTTTTAGCTTTGAACTAATATTTTAGAACAAAGGAGCTCATGCCTACCAGCAGTTATTGTTTGAATTCACAAGCAATTGGAAAATTGTATAATTTATACATATATTCCAAGTTGTATATACAGTACATATGGGGTTATTGTACAAACATAAGGATATACACACACATACAGGTTATTCTACAGACATGGAAATTCAATGTTTTTTGCTCTTTGTCAAGATTAAGCCTAACAAGCATTTATTCATTATAAGTGTTCATATACTCAGTGCATTTGTAAGGCACATACACACTAACCAATGTTACATGATGTTTGGAAAAAACTTGTAATGAAGAAGATGGTAGCAAATACCAAACATGTTACACAATTTTATGATCTTCATTTTTAAGAACACAGTTTACAATATTTATGTTTATAATAGACTACAGTATAGTTTACAACAACAGGCACAAAGGACGGTTTTATAATATTGATATATATTTTTGTTTTTAAAAAATTTATATTTTTGTTTTTAAAAAATGTACAGTACTAGTATTTTTAACTTGTTATTTTTAATTGAAAATCATTGATTGAATGATTTTGGCGCCAAAAATGTTATAAAATGAATGGACTGTAGGAGCTTATTGGTTCTGATGAAATCTGTGGTGTGACAGATGAAAGCGCTTAACCATACCAGTAACTGAGCATTTTGTGTGTGGCTCTAATCTGTAATAAAATTTGTGTACATTGATATTCGAGCTTCGAGTTATTGGGGCATCCACAACCTGCTATTCTTTGGGAATTTCATTTCTTTGTTGCCATATAAGTAACTCTGCTTGAAACTCTCACTTCTTAATATTTTTTGTACATGTGATTCGCATTCTGTTTTATCTTTTATAGCTGCTTTCCATGATGGAATGTATTTTACCATAATTTACTGATATTAGCTTATCAATTGCCAATATCCTTTCATTAATGTGATGTAACTTAGCATACAGAATGAGTTTCTCATTTATATGTTGTATTATGATCTTAGTATGTTTGTTATGTTTTAATTGAAAAATTAAAACATAACAAGTCAAAGAAACTACTGAGGGATAGGAAGGCGTATCAACAGGGTATTGCTTACCCTAAAATCATCAGGAATAAGTCTAACAATACTAATTTGAACGGAGGTACAACCCGTTCAACGGATTCGCCTTCCATGCCCATTAGAGATGAAAATTTGGAAAACTATGAACAGAGTAATAGTGACCCGTGTACTTCGAATGAGGGGTTAAGGAGAAGTAGTAGGATCAAGGCTAATAACCAGAATTCCAAAAATAACTTTAATAATAAATTTCAACAGAGGCCTTTTTTAGGGGGACGGAACAACAAACCCCAGCAACGGCCGAAGTACAACAACTAACTTCATCTGACTTTTCGGTTGATGTTTCTCTTGAAAATCTTACTAAACCTGTCATCCTTCTAAATAGAAAGGGTGACTTTAAGGTTTATAATTTTTCAAGTGCCTGCATTGACCAAGAACTGGTGGAATTATTGTCTAGGGGTGTTACCTTTGTACCGGATCAGAAGCCTTGTTTAGCTAGAATATTGATGGATCTTAAATGTTATGTGCGTAAATTGAATTTAAAATCTTTGTTTGATAGTAATGCACATAGTGACTGTCCTATGTTTAAATTGCTTAGTACCTTTAATCCCCCACTCCACCCTAACTTAAGCATTTTTGAAAATGTTTGCGAATTAGATCTTAGACATCTGTTTGACAGTGCACATGGTCTTAGGCATCAAAGTAACATTTCTTATGACCAAAAAATTGCACTTGATCAGGTTTGTCAGTTGCCTGTTAGGGTAATGAAACCTGATAAAGATGGAGGACTGGTCATTTTTGATACCTGTGATTACAATAGGAGAAAGCATTTGGTTTTAGACTCACCAGCATATGAATGCTCTTCACTTAATGAGATGGTGGGGGCATATAAGAAAATTAGTGGTTACTTCAGGGACCTGTTTATTGATGGTTTGATTGACCTTGACACCATTAATTTCATCAACATCTCCTCTCCCAAGGTGCCCGTGATGTTTGGTATCCCCAAAATTCACAAAGATCTGGTGGATCCACCTTTACGGGCCCTGGTTGATGGTAGATGTTCTGTTACACACCCTTCTTCTAGGGTTATTCATGGGATCCTCACTAAATATCTTAAAGGTATCCCTGAAATTTGTAAGGACTCTTGGTCCTTCCTAGAATCCATTAATAACATTGGTTTCGACCCATCGTTTAATTTTTTAACAATCGACGTAGTTGATTTATATACGTCTATTCCGCATTTGGAAGCGGTTGAATGGGTCGAACTTATGTTGGTGAGTCTTGGGGCAACGAAGGAAGAAATTTCCATTGTTACTCAACTATTGGAAATTACCCTCTCCTCTAATTTCTTCCTCTTCGATAACCATTACTATCTGCAAAAACAGGGTATCGCCATGGGTTCTCCCTGTGGCGGTAGTGTTGCAAATATGGTTGTCGCCTATTGGGAGAAAGAATTTTTTAGGGTCAATCCAAATCTTAAAGAAAAGGTAAAATAATATACACATTTTTTAGATGACGTGTTCATCCTTTTTGATGGTAATGAAAGTGATGCCAATGACCTTTTACAATTGATGAATTGTTCTTCTACATTTTTGAATTTTACTTCCCACTTTTCTGTAACTGAAATTGACTATTTAGACGTCAAATTGGGGAAGGATCTTCTCAATAATTGTTATTCATCTTGTATTTATAGGAAATCAACCTATTGCAACAGCTTCCTACACTATTCTAGTAATCACCCCCCTAAACAGAAAAGATCAATTGTCAAAGGACAATTGGTCAGAGCAGTGCGTATGTGTAGTACGCTAGAGGCATTTGAAACCGAGTGTGCTTTTTTGAAAGATCTTTTTTCTAACAGGGACTATCCGCCCCCTTTGATTGATGAACTCATTGAGGAGGTGACTATTAAAAGATCCTTTGGTTTTTATAAACCACTGTTAACTACTCATACCCACGAGTTGATAATTACGGGCCACACACCAGTTACAGGTGCTTTAGAATGCCCAGTACTTAATAACATCAATGATTCCACTACTCAATCACCTATTGACTTTAGTACTAGCCTTGTGGTAACTTTTTGCAAAGAGGTTGGTACTATATGGGCAATTATCAAAAAGAATTGGTACTTTATTCACAATAGTTCCTTTCTACTTCAAAAATTGGGTCCTTCCCCCTCTGTTGTTTACAGAAGGGGGAAAAATTTAAAGGAACTACTTCAAAGGTCCACTCACTCCATGCCAACTACTAGACAAGTGGGAAATGGTCCTTGTGGGTTTTGTAATAGATTTAAATTTTTGAGAACTGGTAGTTCGTTTACAATTAGGAATAGGAAATATAACATACATTCAAGAATTAACTGTAACACGAAATCAATTGTTTATGCTGCTTTCTGTGTTTGTTGTCCCTGCTTTTATATAGGGAAAACTGATTGTAAATTTAGTGACCGGATTTATCAACATCTTTATGCAATAAAAAATAAAAGATTGGATAATGCTTTATCTAAACATATTGTCAATAACATAGGTCACAGTTTTGAATTTATGGGAATCGAACATGTTACTTTGGGTCCTAGAGGTGGACCACAGTCATTGGTTTTGGAGACCAGGGAATTAGAGTGGCAAATTGGGGTTGATGCCTACTCTTACCCTGGTCTAAATGAATCTTGTAACATCTCTTCTTTACTTAGATATAAAAGCTATCAGAGATAGCCTATTCTTTTCCCTATGTAGTAAATTATAATATAATTATTATATACATACATATTTTATATACCTTTTTCTTGGGTATTTTTCCATGGTATATGAATGTTACCCTATTTTTAGATGTATTATTTTTAAGGCAAATGTTCTTCCTTGATGTAATGTAATTTTACTTTAATTCAAGAAATTTTTTTTCTTGTTCCTTTAAATGAATATCTTTCCCTTGTTGTTTTATTGGTTACACTGTTTTTTAAGGAAATGACATCATGTCTATACTATTTAAAAATGTGCCGTATTTTTTTATTATGTTTCTGATGAAGCTTACTGCATAGCAGGGGCGAAAACGTTTTGTCTTAATAAAGAGCGTTAAAGCAGCATTGGCTTTCCTTGGCTTGAGGGCTTTTTATCTTGATCTTAGTATGTACTGATGCTTGAAGTAATCTCTCTTAATTCTAAATTAATATCTCTATTAGTATCTCTGATGCATTTGACTTCCAGAACTCACTTACATATGTAATTCTTAATTGCCTCACAAGAATTCTTTGCAACTAAACCAAGGTAGCCTTATGGATTTAGGTCTGATAGCTGGCAGACTCAGCTAGGAAACACAGAGCAAAACAGGCTGAACTGTGACAAAAAAGTATGACTGGCAGAGGAGATGTAGCATTGCTGATATGCAGGAGATTATTTAAGCAATAACCGACGATGTTGGTGTGGTATATTAAGATTGGATTCCTATCAGTTTGTAGAAACTTCAGCAGTCTGAACACCATATGTTCAAACTGTAAAGTTTGAAAACTGATTATCGCGAAGCCGCGGAACACCAAATTCTTTCCCAGGGAAAGAATTCGGTGGGCCGTTTCTGTGGCTTCGCTATTTTCAGGACTGTGGTGGAAAGTTACGGGTTGGGTTCAGGTAAGTGTGCGATTGTGCGGATGTTAGGGTTTAGGGCATAGGTTAGGTGAGTTAGGGTTAGGGCACGGGTGACATGGGTATGCGATAGTGACAGACCTTAGGGTTAGGGCGGGATAGGTGAGTTAGGGTTAGGGCGCGGTTCAGGTGAGTGTGCGATAGTGACGGACCTTAGGGTTAGGGTTTGGGTTAAAGTAAGTGGATAGATAGTAGTGTATGTACAGTTTAGTGTAGGGTTAGATGTAGGATTTTAAGTGTATGTATGTGGATTGCTGTTTTTTTTGGTGTGCTTGTGTTGCGTGTGTTTTTCTTGGAACAGTGTTTTTTTTCTCCTGGGAAAAAAATCGCTGTTCTAAGCCTTCGATGGTTTTGCACTTTGAGGTTAGAAGTTTGAACATAT
Source organism: Protopterus annectens (assembly GCF_019279795.1). Lineage (NCBI taxonomy): Eukaryota > Metazoa > Chordata > Ceratodontiformes > Protopteridae > Protopterus > Protopterus annectens. The sequence goes on along the minus strand of NC_056734.1, from coordinate 404,438,128 downwards.
GGTGTTTGAACTTCTGCAGTTTCGTCAGAGTGATATAGACCCTTAATATTTACCCATGGTTGGTGTGGTTTAATCACGATGGCAAACCCTGAGTGATTAAATAATGCCATCCGTGGGTAAATCTTAATATACCACACCATGGAGTTAGTTATTGCTATTATACAATGACATGATTTAAGAAAAAAATACTTTTCTTAAATAATGTCTTTGTATAACGGCACCGTACTGTTCTTCTGTGGCTGGTAATATCCTGGTGCCTTTTTTTGATGTACTGGGCATGCTTATGGGACTTGTGTTCCCATGCATACCCAGTACATCAGTGTGTTAGAAAGAAAGCAATGGTGAAAAGAAGGTCTCTGTTGCTCCATTTTTGTTTCTGTTTCTTTTTCTCTTTTTTTTTTATAAAAAAAAGTTTTGGACAGTTTAGGGGCAGGAAGGAGACAGAATGGAGGAAATACAAAGAAAATCAGGTAAGTGTCTTTAGTTTTAAATAACGTATCTGATTTTCCTAGTATTTTTTCCATGCTGTCTCTCTCGTATTTTCGGAGTCAGGACTACAGATTTTTTTTTTATTTTTGTTTAAAAAAATAAAAATAAAAATAATAAATAAAACTTAGAGACAATAGCAACGGAAAAATGTCCAGGTGACTGGACCTTTTTCCATTGGTTTATTCTCGGATTTACAACGGGCATGCTGGTTGGGCTGGCCAATCAGCATGCTCGTTTTAGAATATTAATGGCCAGTCACCGTATAATTTATTTTAACCTACTTTTACTGCTGTGTAATAAATCTGTACAAATGTAGGACTGACTCAAAATAATACTCTGCATTTATACCTATATATAGATATATATATATATATATATATATATATATATATATATATATATATATATATTTTTTTGCCTTGAGTAAGCCATTCAAGAATTATGCTGAAAGTGACTGATTTTTTTTGAAAAAAAAAAGCTAACAGAATTACAAAATGTTATATAACAGGTTATACTTAAGAAACATTATTTGCTTATTGCATCACTGCATCTGTTCTTATATGTCTTTTCTTTAGGTCTCTCAGCTCTGATAGGTACTTCATGGTATGGCAATAAAATTGCCAGGGATTTTTACAGTGCTTTCGCTCCTGTAAACACAAGGTACAGTATACAGACTACTATTAATATAAAATATATAACAATAATAATACACAATCTAATATGTAGTGTGGTGACATAGATATGAAAACGTTCTTCTTACTGCTTTGTGGTGCAGTGTTGAGGCTTGACTTCCAATCACTGTCTTTTGTGGAGTTTTCATACTTGCTCTCTGCCTATGTGGGTTTTCCTTCTTCATTTTCCTACCCAAGCAATAAAAAAAATTGCCTGATTGTGTATATAACAATGTCCCTATATGAAAAAGGTCCATGACGGAGCGGTTCACTTTCCAAGTTAACAAATAATTAAGCATTATAATACCTTGTATTATGTAAATGGGAATCCCATGCCATTATCATTTTGGATCTGTCCTTAGTTTGGTATTGTTCTGCTAGAATCAGCATTCCATTTATCAGTAAACATGACTCCTGTGCATGCATTGCACACAGAGAGCATGTTTCCTTGCATGCGCAAGAGTTCTGCAGCAAAGTACTTTTGCCATATGGTAAAACACTGCTGCTTAATGACTAGAGGAGTTAGGTTGCAGCATAGAATTCTGATAACAGTGATTTAGGAGGCATCGGATGAGATATTATATACAATACTGCCATTTCCAAGGGTTGAAAGTGTTAGATTTCCTTTGTACAAAAGAATTCCATTAGATAATTAGAATATATTGGTATCAATATAAATTAGTCAAAATACAACAGGAAATGCTGACATCACTGCTTATTTATATGATTGGAGACAAAGTGGAAATGTACTTCTAGTTGTATATGATTACAATATCATTTCATAGTCTCAAAGTGTCAGCCTTGATCTCCACCGCTGCTATTAATACTGGAGAAAACTGGTTGTTCAAAGAGGGAAGGAATGATAGACTGGGCAGCTGCACATGGACCAGAAAACATTCCAGTGGACTTAGCAGGTACTGTGCCTTTATCCATTTATATCTACATACTTTCATATGGCTACCTGAATCAGAATCCTTGCCTGAGGATACATGACAAAGAATAAGTACAACACAGAGCTGCATACTTGGGGTTCTGCAATGAGCAGTGTGGGACATAATATTATGATTTTTCAGAAGCTGGGTCTACATGGTCATTAAAACTCCTAAGTTGTCAAAAGTTCAGAGAAAGCCTTTTAGCAGTAGATCATCTATTTCTACATCCAGCATGATAATACAGGACAGTACAAAAACAAGAGCTCTTCTTACAGACATTACAGTTTAAGTTATAGATGTAAATCTAAACTTATCATTGAAAACAACAGCACTTGGACTGCAGAACTATGACATTCTTTATTGTTACACTTAATATGCAACTACATTCAAAGTGGTTTCTAATGTCATCCTCTGAAAAGAAAAAGTACTTAAAGGAATGTTTGCTTTTCTCACCTCTACTCTATTAACTTAAAATTAAATTACATTTGGAACTATTCTTCATATTTTTGATGATAATTTATAATAACGAAGCAAGTTTCAAACAAGAGAGAAATTTATGGACCATTCCAGAGAAGAAAGATTCTTGCAGAAGCACCTCTAGGCTTTGGCCTCGCTAATGATTAAGAAACATAAAGACGTTTTGCTGATCTATGATGGCAGCTTTATATGTTTGTATATGTCCAAAGCAGTAGCAGTGGGGGTGGAAGAGGTTTTCCTGTGCACCCATGGCAGCTGTATATGTCATATAGCCCATCTGTCTCTAAACATTAACAGTCATGTTACTCATTCTGTCTAGTTCATTTGCATACGTAATGTACATCACCTGCTTACTTAGTAAACAGTCACACAACCCTTTTCCAACCATACTGTGCATATTTCTTTAAATATGAAATTGATCTTTTTCCCCTTCATTTCTTGGAACACTTGTGTGCTAAGCAGTATGGACCATGTTCTGAATGTTGCCCCATTTCTTCTAATTCTTTAGTTGCTAACTCTGTCTCATCTTTTGTTAACATTCTTGTATTCCTATATGTTATGTAAACAAAATCTGATTGCTGCCTGAGCATTTAGGAAATGGTACGACAAGCTACATTTTTGGCCAGTAGTACATATTTGCCTTCTGATGCAGCTGAACTGCCTTCAGCATTCTTCTCTTAATTTGTATCTGTTTTCATTTTGGGTGATCACATCAATACTATTTTAGGACATCATTTTCTCATACTATAGTCACGTAACTAATAAATATGTTTCCAAACATATTATCCCCCAGTTTTTAGCTGCTTAATTTGTACATCACTTCCCTCATATTTCCTCCTGCACTACCTAGAACATATCTTGCCCTCTCATGACAAATACCTTCATATGAAGTTAAACATTTAGTTATGTACTTACCATAACTTCGGATGTATGGGATCCATCTCGCCTACATTCATAACTGATGGGTTCGGAGCTGATCCATCGGCTCCGACTCGGCCACTATATAGTAGAACGAAGTCTCTAATTGGCTGGGCTACCCCTTATCCCAGAATGCACCACGCCTGCTTCCCCAGATCTTGTTTGTTCGCTTTCATACCTACATCCAGGCACAGAAACATACCAGCAACTGTAACAAACTAAAGTCCTTCAAGAGAAAAACTCAGTAAGTAACAACATTCCCTCTAAATCCAATGGGAAGGGGGAAGGAGGGCGGGTACGTATGAATGTAGGCGAGATGGATCCCATACATCTGAAGTTATGGTAAGTACATAACTAAAAGATGTAATGGGATCCTATCTCGCCTACATTCATAACTGATGGGACAGCATCCCTAGCACCTAAATCCCGGGTGGCTCATTGGAAAACACTCCTGAGAACTGTGGAACCAAAGGAAGCTCTACCTCGAGAAGCCACATCTATCTTGTAATGAGAAATGAAGGTGTGCAGAGAAGTCCAGGTAGCGGCCGCACAGATATCATCTATCGATAATTTGGAGTGGAATGCTACAGAAGTAGCCATTGCCCTGGTAGAATGAGCCTTGACTGGGAATGGTAGCTCTTTGCCGGACCGTGAATAAATGAAGGAGATGCAATCTTTAATCCATTTGGCTATGGTGGTTTTAACCACTGGTTGACCCAACCTATTTTCCGCAAAGGACACAAACAGCTGATCTGACTTTCATGTCTGATTGGTCCTACTTAAATAAAAATGCAGTTGTCTGTGAACATCCAACTGATGGAAAATATATTCTGCACTATTGGAGAATTTGGGAAAAAACACAGGGAGCTCCAAGGATTGTTGAATGCATAAGGGGAATGCTACCTTGGGCAAGAAAGAGGGATTTAACTTGAGAGACACTCTGTCTTTGTGAAAAATCAAATAAGGAGGATTAGAACAGAGAGCCTGAAGCTCTGAGACCCGCTTGGCAGAGGTTATTGCCACCATAAAGGCGGTTTTCCAAGATAGAAATTTTATATCACAAGTAGCTGCTGGTTCAAAGGGGCGGGCAGTTAAAGAAGCTAGAACCATATTCAGGTCCCAAGGGGGCACAGGATGGGCTATTGGGGGCCGACGGAGCCATGCTCCTTTAAGGAAAGATTTGCAAAGCCTGTTTGCCATTAAGGAAGGCTCAAAAGAGACATGAAAATTAGAGATAGCTGCCAGTTGGACTTTAATTGTGGAAACTGAAGAGCCCAAATAAAACAAAGAAGCCAGAAATTCTAAAACCTGAGGTACTGGGGCGGTAAATGGATCTATACCTCGTTGCTGGGCCCAAAGAGCAAACCTCTTCCATTTACTGGAATACAGTTTAATAGTAGAAGGTTTGTGAGAAGAGGACAAAATGTGGATGACGTCTGGAGAAAGAGAGTTATCTCTGATTAAGGTTGGAAGTGGAGTAACCAAGCGGCAAACCTCAAGGACCTGAGGGATGGATGAGACTGTCCTGACTGATGAGTTAACAGGTCGGGCACCATGTCCAGAAACCATGGGCCTTCCACCGCATACCTCAGAAGGAAGGGGAACCAAACCTGACGAGGCCAGTGTGGAGTGATCAAAATCATGTCGCTTCCTATAGAAATCACCTTCTGTATTACCTTCGGGAGAAGGGGAACCAGAAGGAAGGCATAAAGTAGACCCGGGGGCCAACTGTGAGCTAGAGCGTCCCTGGGAGTCTGCCCCTGAGAGGGAGTCAGCGTGAAGAACTCCCTGCATTTCGCATTGTGAGGGCTGGCGAACAAGTCGCAACAAGGAAGGCCCCACTTGGTGAAGATGTTTGCAGCCACCCTGTCATTGAGGGACCACTCTTGGGGCAACAGGAAAGTCCTGCTCAGCCTGTCTGCAATCACATTGGATTTCCCTGGAATGTGCGTTGCCACTAGGAAACGCTGGGTAGAAATCGCCCAATGGCACACTCTCATGGCCTCTCGGCAAAGAGGGTAGGACCTGGTTCCGCCTTGCTGGTTTATGTACTAGACTACCAACATGTTGTCGGATAGAATCGCAATAGTACCCCGGGGAAGAGCGTGATAAAGTGCTTGCAACGCCAGTAGCACCGCTCTCATTTCCAGGATATTGATATGTAAGTGCGTTCTGTGAACCTGCCACGTGCCTTGGACAGACCTGTCCAGATAATGACCCCCCCACCCTATCTGGGAGGCGTCCGTGGTCACCGTGGTGACGGGAGGCTGAAGGGCAAAGGGTCGCCCCTGGTCCAGGTTGGACCGACGTAGCCACCAACGTAGGTCCCAACGGCAAATTTCTGTAATCTGGACCAAATGGTTCAAGGGGAGTTCCTGAAAGGACCATTGAACCGACAGTAGCCATTGCAGCACCCGCATGTGCAGCCTGGCTAAGGGGACTAGAAGAATAGTCGAGGCCATCGTGCCCAATAACTGCAGAATCAGTCTGGCCTGAACTCGTGATCTGGGTAACAAGGTTTGAACCTGAGACTGCAGGACCTGAATCCTTTCTGCCGGCAAGAATGCCCGCATTCTTCTTGTGTCTAACTCTGCGTCTATAAAGGTAATACGCTGAGATGGCTGCAGCACATATTTTCCCCAATTGAACGTGATCCCTAGTGAATGACCCAAATTGACTGTGGTCATAAGCGCCCGAACTAATAGATGCTTGGAGGTGGCAGTAAGGAGCCAGTCGTCTAGATAGGGAAACACTTGGAATCCTAGACTTCTCAAGTGAGCTGTCACTACTGCCAGACACTTGGTGAACACCCTGGGGGCTGTGGTGAGACCAAAGGGCAGTGCTCGGAACTGGAAATGACTGGCTCCCAGGCGGAAGCGTAAATGACTCCTGGACTCCTGACTTATCAGAATGTGATAGTAAGCATCCTTGAGATCTATGGAGCACATCCAGACATCCTTCTCCAATAACGGGAGAATGGACTGAAGGGTGACCATTCGGAATTTGGATTTTTTTACAAAGCGATTCAATGATCTGAGGTCCAAAATGGGCCTTAAGTCCCCTGTCTTTTTTGGCACCAAAAATAGTCTTGAGAAAGTTCCTGATCCAATCTGGTCATCGGGGACAGGCTGGATGACTCCTTTTCTTAGCAGCTTTGAAACCTCGACCGCTGCTTGATCCCGCTGACTGGGTGGCACATCCGGGATTTTCATGATAGGAAGAGGGGGGATCTTGATGAAAGGGATAAGATAGCCTCTGGTTATGGTTCGGAGCACCCACTGATCCTTGGTGATAGATTCCCAAGCCTGCAGGTGTTCCGCAAAGCGACCCCCGACTGGCTCCGGAGATGCGCAGTCGGGCCACGTCTCAGGGACGGTGAACGTAGGATGGACCACGAAAGGAATCGTGGTCTCCAGAGTTATGGGGACCTCTGCCGCCTCTGGGGTGGCATCTTCCTGAATCCCCCCCCTGCCTCTAGAGTGGGGATCACTCGGTGGAGTAGGGAAAGACCTTTGAGATTTCCTGAACCACATTTTCCCTCCTCTCTGGGCCTTGGGGTAAGGTCTAGAGGGAGAGGAAAAACGTGCCCCCATGGCAGTCAAGGTCTTGCCCTCCTGCTCGCACCGAGTCAGTGTGTCCTTCACCTTGGGTCCAAACAGGGAGGACCCATCAAAGGGGGCGTCGGTGAAGGAAGACTTAAAGGCCTCCGCAAAGGGACACAAGCATAACCAGGCGTGTCTTCTAAGAGCCACGCCTGTTCCCGCTGCTCTACTCGCCCCTTCGGCCGCATAAGATATGAGCCTCATGGACGAGTTGACTATCGAAGATAGGGTAGTCATCTGGGCGCCAACAGTTTGGGCTAACACCTCAGGAAGATTACCCATAAAAGACTCACCTAACTCTTTGAGGAGGTCCCTTTGGAGCTTGGTAAAATGACAAAGATAATTCAGCGCCCGCAGGGAAAAGGCCGCTGAAGAAAGGGTATGCTTCCCATACCTATCCATGCTCCTGGAATCCTTATTAGGAGGGTGAATAGACGTTGAAGCCTCTGCCACGTCCTGCTGAGTGGCAGATGCCACCACCATCGCATCTACTGCAACTCCTTTAGTCAAAAATTCCTTTTGAGGAGGGGCTGAGAGAAACTTGTTAGGCCTGGCGGGCACCGGTTCCACAGAGTCAGGGTGTTCCCACACCCTTCGAGACACTAAATCTAGTAATTCATCGAAGGGTGGAGACACCCAGGGGGCAGAGGGCTGGGCCCCAAAAGCCTTGAGGAAGACTGACTCCTCTGCGGAAGGGGTTTTGGACTGCCAATCGCCTCTCTGTCTCAGGATCTCGAGGATATCTGAGAATGAGACGTCATCCGAGGATGATTTTGGGGACCCCTCCGCATCATCGAGGTCAGTATCTGATGTGATAGACTCATCCTGGGAGTCAATGTGCTTCCTCTTGCACAATTTTTTTCTCGGAGGTTCATCTGAAGCAGATTCAGAAGGACCTCCCGGGAGAAGGGAACCCCCCAAGGGGGTATCCTCAGGCCCTGGGGCCCCATTGTCGTGGGAATGAAGGGCACCAGAAGCACCAGTTCCCAAGTCTAGGGATGGTGAGGTAGAGACTTGCTGAGCCAGCAAGGACATGGCCAGCACACTACTCATGGCCTCAAAAGCCGGACCTCCAGACTCTACAGAGGACACCGGCTGAGAGACCACGACGGTACCGGGAATCCCTGCGGCCGACGCTCCGAGGGGGAGACTAGGCACCGAAGCTACCAGTTCCAAAGTGTTCCCCTCGGCCCCGACCGAGGAAGTCCCGGTACCGAACCCTGACACCGAGGACAGGGTAGGAATGATGGTCGGAACAGAGAAACTCTGAGGGAGTCTCGGTTCCGACTGGACAACTCTGCTCCGCTCTACCATCACCGACTCCAACGGCTCCAAGGAGGTTGGAGGAGGAATCGGGTTAGTCGAAGTAGGGACCGGCTCTGGAGCCATGTGGGCTGGAGCCAAGACCATTTTTGCAAAAACCGGGGACTGGAAAAGCCTCTGGATAACTCTGTCCAAATCTGAGTCCGACAACCTGGAGGATTTAGAGGAAATAGATGGGGGTCGAGACGACTTCTCTCTCGGCTCCGATAGACCAGGGGACCGGCTCTGAAATGGCTCCAACACCATCGGCACCGGATCCGGAACCGTATGAATAAGCATCGGCGCTGAAGGGGACTTTGGGGCCGAGGGAGCAGAGTCTGAGCTGCACACCTCCAACGGCTCCGAGACCAAAGGAGCCAAAGCAGGTGATTCACCTCTCGATCCCCCAACCTGTGGCTCTGACACCAATGGAGCCAAGGAAAGAGGTATCAAGGCAGACCCTTCCACCCGAGGCTCTGAAGCCATTGGAGCCGAGGAAGAAGAGGTCGACCTATGCTTCTTGGAAGTCGGTTCCGACGGACTGGTCGGAGCAGACGACCTTTTCTTTTTAGAAGCTGGAGAGGAAGGAGAAGCCAAAGCTTCCTCAAAGGAGGGCTTAATAAGGCCCTTAAGGATCAATTTATTTTTACGTTCTTTAAGGACCCTAGAGGAAAAAGCATGACAAACACTACATGTTTCCTGCAAATGTTTTGGTCCTAAACAATATACACAAACAGCATGGCTATCAGTAATGGACATTTTGTAGTTACACTTGGTGTACTTTTTAAAACCAGACTTCTGCTCTTTCGACATACTATCACACAACTGTTTTACCACAACGAAAAACAACCTTAAGTAGGGCACGAGCCCTTTGACTCAAAACGGGACTGGCCTGAGATACAGCACACAAAAACGGGCAGAAGCCCTCTAACTTAAACGGGCTTAGCCCGATAAAACGAACGTACAGAAAAGACAAATTCAATATATCCACACACAAATAAGGGCAAGGGCCCTCTAACTTAAACGGGCCTTGCCCGGTAAATAGAAGAAATACCAATCACACCAAAAAAGGTTAACACACACACGTAAAGCTGTTAAAACAGCTGTTTGTTAAATTTGTGAAGAAAACCCTAGGTCAAAAGACCAAAAAAAATAATCAAAAACTACTTAGCTCCAGCCAAGTCGAGACCACGTCTAGCTTGAAAAGTGGCAAACGAGATCTGGGAAAGCAGGTGCGGTGCATTCTGGGATAAGGGGTAGCCCAGCCAATTAGAGACTTCGTTCTACTATATAGTGGCCGAGTCGGAGCCGATGGATCGGCTCCGAACCCATCAGTTATGAATGTAGGTGAGATAGGATCCCATTACATCACATTATGGAATACTTAGAGGAGGCTGATGAACCCTAACAGGTGTGTCAGATATTTTGTTTACTTGTGTGCTGTTTTCACATTTTACATGTCACGGTCTTCTTCTTGGGTTGTAACAGATGCTGTGTACAGCTGGACATTCTCCTTGGGTTGTAACAGATGCTGTGTACAGCTGGACAGTCTGACTGTTGTATATACTGCCATCTATAGCACTCTCCATACATTGTGTATATACTGCCAACTGTAGCACTCTCCATACATTGTGTATATACTGCCATCTATAGCACTCTCCATACATTGTGTGTATACTGCCATCTATAGCACTCTCCATACATTGTATATATACTGCCATCTATAGCACTCTCCATACATTGCTTCCTTTGTCATCATTCCGCTCTGTGCATACGTTTCTTCAAATTATTGTTAAACTTGAGCTCTTCTCCTAGACATATTTAATTCTTACGTTCTAACATTATGCTACTTATGTATCTTTTTGCAGGATCTTGTACATTTTACTTTATTTTTTTTTATTTTGTTTCTCAAGTGCTTAGACTACTTTCTATCTTACTAACTTCTATTACAGAACACTGTATCTTGTTGCCTTGCATGTTGCCATATGGCGCAGGAAGTGGCTGAAAAGGATCTTACACCGGTCTACTAACCTGAGCAACAAATGGTCACTAGATAGATAGGTAGAGAGATAGACAGATAGATAGACAGACTGACAGCACAATAGATTGACAGAGATAGAGACAGAGATATATATAGAGAGAAATAAAATAAATAATTTAACTGGATATGTGAATTAATCACTTTATGACCTTTTTCTTGACCTGGGCCCCAAGTGAAAAGGTGAGTACAGTACATCTGAATAATTTAGAGTAGACAGTCAGTCAGTGTTTTTTTTTTTTTTTTGGGGGGGGTGGTTGAGAGAACACCTGCAATGGGAAGAGCATCCATACTCCACATAGACAGTGACCAATGTCAAGTCTGAACCTACAATCTTACAGCTTTGAGAGATGTATATGTTACATTATTTATTCAGATCTATGTCATAATGAAGCAGTCACATACATGTTTTCTATTTTTTTTTTGGCTGTTAGTTGAACAGAAGTAACTAGTAATAAATACAGCTCCAGAACAAGTTCTTATGGATATTTTGTTCTGCATATTCAGATCTTCATTTTGTTTGTTTACTCTTGCAGGTATGAATTTGGTCAGGCTCTCTTTGTGGGCTGGGCAGGTGCAGCTCTGTGCATCATGGGCGGTGCCTTCCTCTGTTGTTCCTGGCCAAGAAAACAGCAGTCAAGCTATCATGCAAAGAACTATCCAAAAGCAAGAAATGCAACCCCAGACAAACAGTTTGTATAGGAAGATGTCTGAAACTCTACAAACGATTGATAATGAGACATTTTAAGTGATTTACAGTTCTTTTAGAACAATGGACAATGCACCTCTTTAGTTCTCATTTTGCATAAAAATATAACAATAAGTCAAAAACAACTGCATTATCCAGTAACATAGAATCAACAACGTGCTGGCTTCTCTGTACACATTGGCAGAAAGCTGCATGCTCAAGTCTATCTCCAGATTTAGAAGACTGTCTTATATAAAAGATTAGCAGCAGTTACTAAAATAATGTTTTTCAATGTTAAAGTATTATAAAGAACATTAACCTCTTTTCTGGCTACAATACAGTGGGCACACCATGTCATTCAGACTGGAGAAGGTCAATCACAAACACTGTATATTAGTAAGCTTAAGGAGCAGTGTCTTCTGTCATATGACAACTACAGCATTACTTCTATTAATTTCCAGCATCTTTAGGTTACAGTCTTCACATCCTTAGCTCCTTCATCAAGTCCACGTTTATTCATGCCCTTTACTATGGCATCCAAAGCAAATATGTTCACTTAAGTTCCTTAATCAATTAACCACAGTTATCAATTTGTGTGGCCTTTTATAATATGGACTTTCAGGTTTTGCTGGTCAGTACTGCTAAACATAATGGTGTGCATGAATTTCCTTGCCTAAAATAATTGACAAAGGATTGTAACAGATTTTTTATCAAAGCCCTTGTCTGCAGCCATGTTTGAAGTAGGATTTGACAACATCAATGGAATAACTATGCTTGCTGCCATTTTAGAATTCACCTCCCTTCACTATGCCGTGTGCTAAGTTCTTTCCAGTACTTATTGCATTTAGTGTAATTGTCCAAGTTGACTTGCCTTTGAGACATATTGAGACCACCTAATCACGAGCATTGTTTACAGATTCCTATAGTTAATACTAAATTGGGTTGCTTTGTTTAGGTTATGAAATAAATTTTCCTTGTTATGCTACTTTCGGTGAATGTGTTGTCACTGCCGGGCTGTGAACCTGTGGTGACGGTACATGTCCTGCCTTTGTTTAATCAGCCTGGAAGCCCATCATTTTGCTTCTAGTTTCTTCCTGTAGAATTATTGAAAGTGCCACAGTGATTTACATCAGTATCCACCAGTAATGGGACAATGCTTTGCTTGCCAATGCCAGACCATTACCTGAATGAATGTCCTGGATCCTGTCCTCTCACAGGAATGAAAAATTGTCACTTTCACCAGTGGAAGTGACCCATCCAGAATGCAGACATTGAAAATGTTGGCACACAAAATGTAGTCATAATTTACATTACAATGGGAACAGACTGCCTATCCTAAACGTCTCATGGCACTGGGAAATGTAATTTACCTTTTCTGGGTCTATATTTTATTTGTATATTCTGTGCTGGGACATTTTCAATTAGCTCAGTGGTAAGGAAATATAATCCTTTAAAGACTGTTCATGTCTTTGAATTCTACATCTCTTCTAAAACACAGTCTTGTAGTAGAAACACAACTACTGTCTTATCAGGAAAATTTCTAGTTTGCCACTTTTAATTCCTTTCACTGTGCTTTTTAAATCATGTGTTACATTATAAGTGCCATTATTCTAGAAACAGTATAGAAAGGTATACTTCTCTGTACTTCCTGTCTTCTTGGATTTAAAAAAAAAAACATGACAGAAAAAGTATATAAGAAATGCCAAAATGTTTCACAGAATTTCAAAACCCCATTTAGAATTCAGAAAGGCTTACCATGACAGTCAACCCTTAACATGAATACTTTTCCTAGTGTTGAACCTTTGTGATTCATAGACCAAGTATTGCTGTGGTTTTCTACTAGAGGGAGTTTAGGGCATGTAGGGTGGTCCCACTGATTAAGCAGCACAATGATGATATGATTCAGGGGAGTAGCTATTGCTTATTAGCCATGTGCTCCCTCTCAGAAATGCCAGCAGCTCCCTATTTATGCTGCCAAGAAATTCAGAGAATTGCTCAGCTGTGAAAATTTGCACAGTTGGCAGAAAAAAGCTAACATGGTCAAATAAGAGCAATCACCCTTTCATTGCTACGGAAGCAGTCACAGTGCAAGTTCAGTGAGTGGGCCATGAATGAAGCTGGATGAATGTTGTGTGTGTGTGTGTGTGTGTGTGTGTGTGTGTGTGTGTGTGTGTGTGTGTGTGTGTGTTTGGCTGAGTGATCACACTGGGGCAGCAGGTATGTGATTGAAAGTTTGGATGTGTGTGTGTGTATGTGTGTGTGGTGTGTGTGTGTGTGTGTGTGTGTGTGTGTGTGTGTGTGTGTGTGTGTGTGTGTGTGTGTGTGTGTGTGTGTTGGAGCATGACTATGAGTGAGCGGTTGAGTCTTTTTGTATGTGCGATTGAATGTTGGGGGCTTGTTTGATGCCAGATGCGTGTGCGTTTGTTTGTGTGTGTGTGTGTATGTGTGTGTGTATGGGTGACTGAATGTATGCATGCTTGTGTGAGTACAGGAGGGTACCTTTGGCAGTGCAATACATAGATCAGCAAGGTGAACAATACTGCAGTCTAGACAGAGACTGCTAACATTAAACAAGGGTGATTTAGAGATATGATAATGAGATGATAATGAGGTCTTCCTCATTGTGGCCATACCTGTCTCTGATTTGCATTTTCTCATTGTTTCATAAATTGATCTACCTGTGGTAGGTAATTTACATAAGTGTTAAGGATCTTTCTGAATCCCAGGGAATGACTATAAACAGGGACATAAATTTTCCATTTTACTGGGGAAAATACTGGTAAATCATATGCTTGGAGTAAATAATTGTAAAGACACCAACCTTTTGCGGAATTTAGCATGTTTATGCCAAAACACTGATCCCCCACAACCTGCATTTCTTCTCTGTTTGCTAATAATACCGTTATCCCATTTTACTGAAACTTTTTTGCATAGAATATGTATCTATTTTGTACACACATGCCTATACACACACACACACACACACACACACACACACACACACACACACACACACATATATATATATATATATATATATATATATATATATATATATATACACAAACATACAGACACACAGACTCACACACACACACATAATGAAATCAAGTTAATGACTAGGAATTACACTTAAAAATCACAGATATAATTCCTGGATTTTATCTCATATTTGAAACCATAAATCAGTGTCCTTGACATTACAGTAAAGAAACTGCAACGTATGTTTCACAATCAATATTTTGTTAATACCTTTTTTGTTTAAATATCCTAATCTGGTCATATTTCAAGAATTGTGTTTTTTTTTTCTATAGCACAAGCTATGTACATTTGTTTTTCTTGGCAGATCATTGTAACCAAAAGCTCCTGTCATTTTGTTAACGTGGAGAACCACAGTGTAAGGGCATAGGCCAATGCAGTTTTGAAAAATGTGAGGTGCAGAATAATGAATAGTATTATTAGAAGATGTAATAGTACTGCAGTTGCAGATCTGCTCCGTTTAACAGTATTCTTTTCTATTTTACTATACGTTTTGTACTTGTAGGGTAGTGAATTCAAGCAGCTTGTTTTAGCTGTAACGTTATAAAGTCATATAGCAATTTCTTATGTATATAGTGAATAGTTTTATTACTGGTGTGAATATTAGTTTAATATCAAACGCTGACCAGTTTGATACTTACGTTGTACATCAGTCCTTCCTACTTGAACTGTTTCTTTCTAATTAATCATATTACAGAGAGGATAAGGTAAACTGTGAAGCTTACATTCAATGTTCCAGGTACAGAACCACACTGCCATCAACAAAGTGCTGAAAAATGGAATTTAATATGGTATGACGTGTATTTCTTTTACAAATATAGGAAATTATATGTATGTATTCACTGAGGGAGATAAAAATATTCAAGGCATACAAAAGTAACTATTATTGCTTTTAATAGTCTCAGACATAATCAATATAACTTTTACTTTAGAAAGTTACATTATATCATATTATGGCCCAAAATAATGAAAGTCATCTAAAACGCAATATGAACAGTACAGTTAGTGTGCCAGATTGCTGTACTTAAAGCACAAAAACAGAAAGAAAAAACAAACACTAAATTTTAGTGAGATGATGGCATCGTACATTGTATTTGGCCAAATGTCTCTGCATTTATAATCATTTTGTCACAACTATATTATTTTCTTGAGTGAATACTGCCTTAAATGTAGAAGTCATTTACCATAACATGTATTAGAACTGACAAGGTGTCAAATTTTTGTCAATATAGGCATTTGATTGCTTCAGCTACTGGTTTAATAAGGACTGATTTGGAATTCTTCTATTGATGCAAATGTACCTTATTTCATCATACTAAAAAGTGCAGTGTTTTATATAAATATTTATAAGAAAATATCAGCCATTTTATTCATCTGTAAAACAATAATTAATTACTACCATGCTATTTATCAAACGTGCTTACTCCCTGCCTTCTTGAGTTTGTGTCCTTCAGTTTCCATTTGCATACTTTGTGTTTCTGCACAAGCCACTTAACCATACAATGCTCTTGGGTTGCCCCCTGGAATGAGGTTTGTACCTGCGTTTACATAGATTAACAAATGAATAAAAAAGTCAAACCATCTACATGAATTATTATGCATTAAGCAAAATTGCTATTCATAAAAAAATCTGTATGGAAATTCCATATCTACAGCATGGTACAGCATAATGTTAGGATGCAGTCCAATCATCACATTAGTACATATGAATAAAGAACGGCCTCTTCACCTAATGACAAGGGCAAAACATACTTTATTACCATTTTCCATTGCGATACTCCTAAAATGATTTGTATCACTGTCTTATGTATGTGATTTACTTCAACATTCAAACCATAAGCTTCTATGTTTTGGAAAATGAATGCATGTGACAAGCTTTACTATATTTTATGTGCCTATATTTTAATATATTTTAATGATTGATACCAATTAATCAGTAAAGAACACAATGAATGTCTGAGTGTAAAAAAATTCATAAAATATATCTTTTCCTGTACCTGATGAATATATTATTGTATATACTACATTATTATTTCAGTTAGATTCAACTAGCATATATTTTTTAGGTTTTGCATTTTTATAATTTTTTATGTTTTAAAATGTTTTAAATAAATTAAACACATTTTAAATATGTATCTAGAGTCATTTTTATGGTGCATAAAATGCCAAGTAATGACTTCCTTACTTTTGGATAGCTATGCATACTTAAATACAAGAGCTGGTCAGTCATGTCCTGCTAAGACTGTCCAAAATCATTTATCTGAGGCCAAAAATGTATAAATCATAGGTGATAGTTTTAGGACTGAAAGTGACTTAGTAACTACACTTGTCAATGATGCAGGCAAAAATCTACTGTTTGTCTTTGAGTGAATGCGTGTGTGTGTGTGTGTGTGTGTGTGTGTGTGTGTGTGTGTGTGTGTGTGTGTGTGTGTGTGTGTGTGTGTATGTCTGTCTGGTAAGTGACAGCATTACCAGATTTTGAAAGAGAACAGCTGTTTAGAAAAACAAGTCTTGCAAAGTATCTGGTATGACAAGTACTAGTGATTGCCTATTTGGGTTGAAGTCACTCTATGCAACATGTAGGCTGCAGACATTCATCTACAGTGATTCATGGTTCTGTGGATCATATGTTGGTCATCTGATGTATTTCATCCTATAAAACTGTAATTTATATATAGATCAATGTCAGAAATTAAACAGTTATGTGAAGTTTTCTACAATCACTATAACCTAGGGAGACAAAGTATAAAAATATTTTAGGAAGTCATGACTCTAAACATCACTTACAATGGACAACATTACCAATCACATCCACCCACATGTGTACTTTGCAAAGCTTGTATCATCATTAAGACAGTTAAATGTTATGTCTGGAAATAGGAAAATAAATAGATAATCAATAATAATAATTAATCAGATGATGGCTGAAGGGTGCCTATAGTAATTTATGATTAGAACAGTAGTGTTACGCCTTCCAAACGCAACAGGAGACCTGGATGGCATGGCAGATCTCTCTCTCTGTAATGTAAATGTGAAATTGTTCACAGGATTGGGCCATGATCAGAAAAGAAGTAAGGGTGGTTTTGACAGATATCCAGAAAGATTTGATAACATAAATTGGTACTGGTTGATATCCTCTTGCAATCAGTTAAATAAATAGCCTGAGGTTGGTTTTGAAAGGGGTAATAACCCAAATGGGGTGGTTGCAAAAACGTCCGGAGATGGATAGCACAAGGTTGCCCGCAATGTTTTCATTATTTTAGCTAGGTATGAAGAAAGTAGTTTAGAAGATCAGATAGTATTTGGAGGGGTGGGATAAGGGAGGGAAGAAGAGGTAATGTCAAATACGGAAGTCACAAGGAACAACAAAGGGCTAGAGTAGTGTTATCCTAGACTGACAGTAGATACACTAATAGGAGAAAAGTCCCTCAAGGCCAGTCCAGTAAAGAAAGAGTCTTTGTGATGAGTTGTTATGCATCAGTTAAGGTTTCTGGGTTGTGGTCAGAGTTCTCATCAGATATGTATGAAGATTATTTTGTTTACTAGAGATTAAAGGAGGTTTTAGTCTCACTCATCCTGCCATATTAAGAAACAAATATGAGATAAGTTAGGTCTTTTTTGATGCATATATACTCTAATGTATTTCAGTCTATCACCACCATGCTGTTCAAACTAAGATATGAGGATTCCACTCCTCTTTAAGGGTAGTGGTCAGTGGCCTTAGGTTATTCAGCATTTGATGCATCTGGGAGTTGTGAATTAACTGCCAGTGTCAGAGAAATTAGTAGGATAAGATTCTACGAATTTCTCAGCTGATAAGCAACAGCCTGTGTGGATTTTGAATATTAAGCCACTTTTGGAAATGGATACTCAATGTAAGTAGTTGCATTTTAGTTTTGAAACAAGGGTGTAATAATCTGCATTTTGTATGTTACAATAATTTATTGATATATAATTTGTCTATTGAATCAAACAAAAGAAAAATAGTGACTTTCAGAAAAAATAACGTGACTGAGTTGTGTTTGCCACTAGTACACCTCTTAGTCATCCTTTTCATTGGTGCTCAGGATGGTTTGTAAAACTGAGCTGCTGACAACCAATCTTAATGCAATTTCAGTTTGCCATGTGCAAATGCATGCTTCAAGGCAGGCATCTACACTGTAGAATGGTGTCTTATGTCAGTATTATGTTCACCTACAAAGTAAGGGAGGGCTGTATGTAAACATAAATCAAGTCTGATATAAAATGCTGTATGCAGTACCCTTATAGTGTTTATTGAATGTATAAATCAAATGTATTATGCAGCTTTCTTTCTGCATTCTTCTGCCTTGTGATATCCCTCGTTTGTGTCTGACATTTCTCTATGTGTCATATGTTTGCTGTCTGTGCACTTCATTGTTCCTCTACACTTGCTGTGTTTGTAAATGCTCCCTGCTGAGCTTGGATTTCCCTGTCTATTTTCTCTTCTTCAAATTTATAAAATGGAGATTTACTATGGAGAAAAAATATGCTTAACTATGCATGTTTTCTTCTGGCTGTCCTTTAAATTGATTCTACTGTGTTCTGGTCTTCTTACCCCCACTTCTCTTCTTGTGGTTTTTTTATCTCTACATTTACCCCTTATGGAATGCATTCGATAAGACTGCCATTTGGCCATGACTGGTGTTTCCATATATTTTTATGCATATGGTTACGAACATACACAGATTCTCTCTCTTCTTTCATATGGTGTCAGTATTATGATGAGCATATAATGCATCTTGCACCAAAGAATATTCCACATGGTGCCCGCATTATGACAAATCATATTGCGTGTCTGAAACCATGGATTTTGTAAGCTACACTTTATGCAGCTATACCAGTTCAAAGTCCCTAAAAATGTTTTCTACTTTCTTTGTTAATGTACAAAATAATTGCAAGTATAGTGATTTTTTTCTAGCACAGGATATGTCGGTACTTTTCACAACTTCCAAGTAAATATACATATATTTATATGGGTGTGATATAATTTTTCAATTCATGCTTTTCATCATTTGCTAAAATGTAACAGTTGTATTTCCTCAGGTTGACCTTTACTTAATTCAAGGGATGTCCCTTTTATTTGAGGTTGTACAACCCTGGACTAAGCATATTTAATTTTTAGGGGTGACACACACACACACACACACACACACACACACACACACACACACACACACACACACACACACACACACACACACACACACAATACTTAAGGCAATCAAAACTCCAAGATGTCAACATCTGTTTTCTTGACAAAACAGATGGTTGACGTGTCTGAGATTGCAGCTGCAGAAGTTGGGGAATACCTCCCTTCCCAGGGACTGTGTCATCTAGTCATCTAGTATATATAATTAGCACTGGGTGTAGAAGTGTGGGGATGGGGGAGCTTGTCTTCCTGCAAAAAACAATGTTTAAGTTTTGCATGCTCTTAGGTTTTATTTGAAGCATGTACGATGACGTGTTAATGTTCTCTTTTTTTATTTTTACGTGTCTACATTAGTGACGTTGACATTTAGATGTTTTGATTATTTTAAGTACTTTTATATAAATATAAACACAGAAGCACAGACAGACATATTTGTTCACCTGGATGGTTCAACTGGGCAGTGCCCCCTTTCAGCGACAGCCAGGGGAGAAAGGCTCCGACATTAAATTCAATAACACAACATACAATATGCATGATCAATGAGGAAATTTATTTAATTTATTTATTTATTTACATTTGTTTACTGGGAAATTCCAACTGGACACAGGTCCTTTTTCAACATAGGCCCGGAGAAAAAAGCTCCACAGAACAATAAATGAGAAGCAGAGTACATGAAGAACAATTGAATATACATACAATAGCAAATAATACATATTGCAGTAAACATTAGCTATACATACAATATAAAACATAGTAATGAACAGATATACCAATATCTACCTAGAGGATAGGACTTCTGATATCAACAGTTACCAATACTAATCACACGTAAATATAATGTTATTATTTCTTTAACTTCATTGTATTAAGATTTTATGCTTCTTGTATTGTGTACACTTTTTGTTACTTGTCTATTTATTAGTACTATGGATGTTAATCATATAATCTATACTGGAGCTTTTCTCCTCAGGCCTCTGCTGAAAAAGGGCTACTTAGCTCAGACGGACATTCCTGGTCATCAAATGTAAAATAAATAATAAATAAATAAATACATAAATAAAGGTAGTATGTATATACAGTAATAGTACTAAGCTCAAACGGATACGGTCCTAAACTCATAAATCTACATTTTATATACAAATATTGCACTAAACTCAAACAGATATAAAGCAGATGCTCCACATGAAGGTGGAAGAGTCTAGAAGGGCTAATGGGATGGAAGGGGAAGATAGAGGAGTAAGAGAGGAGACTGAATGATTAGTATTCATGGTCGAGAGGGGAAGCTAGGTGTAAGTCAGTTGGATATGTATTTGGAGTTGAGATGAAGTCAGGTAGTTAAGCATATTATAACAGGTCTGAGAGATTGAGAGAGGAGGGAAGGAGAGGGTAAAGGGTGAGCCAGAGCCTGCAGAGGAAGGAATGCAATGATCAGATGGTGTGAGGCAGGGTGGCTAGGGAAGGGGAGAGGAAGTGGAGGTAAAAAGGAGGCTTACTAGTCGGGATTGGTGCATGGGCATAATCAGAGACTTTTTAAGTGAATTTTTAGTGCAGTCTTGAAGTGATTTCAAGAAGGTAGTGTAGTTATATAGGGGGGAGATTGTTCCATAATCTGGATATGATGCAGGAGAATACTGCTTCTCCTGCTGAGTTTTTGGGTTTGGTCACTAGAATTAGATTTTTGCTGCTGGAGCGTAGTGGTCTAGTGGGGCAGTAGGGCTCGAGAAGGTTTTGAAGGGATGGGACTTTAAGAGGATAGTTTACTAACTTGTGGGCAAGAGAGAGTTGATTCAGGTGAAGAAGTTGATGGAGTTCAAGCCAGTCAAGTTCTCTAAGTGAGATACAGTGGTGGCTAGGACAAGATGCACCAGTGGCAAACTTGCCAATTTTATTGTAGCAAGCCTCAAGCTTGTTTAGGTCTGTTTGTCTAAGGTAGGTAAGTATAGGAGAGGCACAGAGTAAAGTGGAGATTAGATGGGAATTGGCAGCAGACATTCTGGCTGTCTTGGTGAGTAATCGTTTGTTTCTAGTTTTTTGTGAACCTTTTTTATGGTAAGAGAAATGTGAGTATCAAATCTGAGATTGTTATGAATTTCAACATCAAGTAGTTTGGTGTGTTCTGTTGGGGAGATGACAGTATTGTCTTTCACTAGAATATTAAAGTGGGGGATAATTGGGTGAGAGTTAGTGGGTAGGAAGATAAGGAGTTTAGTCTTGCTCAGGTTGAGTAATAACTGGGCATTAGATAGCCAGCATTCTACAGATGAAAAGGCTTCCTGTGTGATCTTGTGAAGTTTAGGTATAGTTGGGGCTGAGCAGATGAGGGTGGAGTCACCTGCATACTGTATAAGAGAAGCATGGTTGGTGGCTGTGAACAGATCATTGGTAAAGAGGGAGAATAGTAGTGGACCAAGGATGCAGCCTTGGGGAACACTGAGTGTTACAGTAAGTTGAGGAGATAGGTCATTATGTCAGACAACTGATTGTTGGTGGCCAGTTAGATAGCTGTGAAACCAGTCAGTAGCTGATTTGGAAAAGGATAGGTTAGTGAGAACAGAGATTAGTAGTTTGTGTGAGACCATGTCAAAAGCCTTGGATAGATCCAGAAATATAGCAGAGGAAAACAGGCCATTATTTATATGATGAAATATAGCGTTAGTGAAAGAGAGCAAGGTGGTAATAGTGCTGTGGTATGGCCTGAAGCCATGCTGGGTGCTGGAGAAGAGGTTATTAGCTAAGAGGTAGTCTAACACTTGAGAATGGATCCATTTCTCAAGTATCTTGGAAAATGGAGAAAAGATGGCTATGGGGCAGTAATTGGAAAGTTCAGTGGAGGAGCCACCTTTATGGAGGCGAATGATGTGGGATATTTTCCACAGTCTGGGGACCTAGCTTTCTGATAAGGACCAATTAATTAAGATAGAGACTGGATAAGCTATGGCTTCTGCTGATATTTTTAGGTATTTTTAGGTATTCAGAGGGAGATTTTCAGCTGCAAGTTTTGTAGGCTTAAGTTTCAATAGAATTTTTTTATATAGGAGGTAGATACTGATGGAAAATAAAAGACTATGGGCAGAGTATTTGGCTTTGCTGTGGAAGGGTGAGTAGAGGGTTGTGTTTGTTTAGTCAAAGACAGAATGGTTTTGGTAATGTGCTTATTGAATGGGTCAGCAATAATGCTGAAGGAAGGCGGAGTGGTAGGTGGGGTGCCTGCATTACCTCGGTGGAGAATGGAGTTTATTGTGGACCAGAACTGTTTAGGGTTGTAATGGAAGGAGTTAGGGGCAGACTGACAATATTGGGTTTTATCTTCTTTTATTTGCTTTTTGACATTATTGAGCAAATCTAGGATTGACTGTCTAGAGGAGGGGGGTTGTTAAGCTCCAGTGCTCGCATATACATGAGGTTTGATAAAATACACCTTACATAGAAAATTTAAGACTACACATAGTATATTACACATGAGCAGGAACTGTGAACTAATACTTAGGTTAATTACATAGTCAGAGCATATCATAGCTGAGTTAGGCGTAGTCAGGAAAGGACAAAGGTGCAAAGGGTAATATTACACATTTGGCTCACTTGCTAGGACTATATTGGAAGGATATACTAATACTTGATATGTCTATGTAGGAAGGATAAAGTAGTACTGTAGTACTGAGTGAGAGACATATATTATTCTAGCTGGGGGTACAGTGACATCATGACTAAGTACAACAGATTTAGAGTAGATAGAGGTAAGTGGAACTGAAATATAATGTAGGTTAATATAGCCAGAGGTGGAGCAGGAACAAGCCAAAGTATCAGTTATATGTGCTTTAGATTCTGTTTAGTGGATTTAAGTGTTGTATTGAGTCTCAGAGGGAGTGGAATGTTATTCCACGGTTTGGATACAATAAGAGATGTGAGTCACCTGCTGAATTCTTGGATTTGGTCACAATTAGTAAGTTTCCAGCACTTGCAAGTAGGTTTCTATTTGGTTTACACTGAGGAAGATTGTTGACCAGGCTTGGGCATTTCTCATAGCTGTGGATAAGTGTGTTTGATACCCAGTTGGGAGTAAGACAATCAGTGAGGGAGTTCTAACCAGAGGAGTTGGGTTAAAGCTAAGCAATGATATGACCTATGTGGAAAGTTAGCTGTGGATTTAGCTATTTTATTATAGAACTGTGAAAGTAATTTTAATTGGGCAGCTTGAAGATTAATAAAAATAGGGGGTCTATAGAATGGGGACTCTGTAGATTTTTGTGAGTGGGAGGTACAAGTGTCTTCCACACATCTGCTAACTTAAATATACCAACTCAGAAATCCCCTATGTCTGGTATTGAGAAACTGTGCCAGAAATAGTAGCCTCATGCTCATTCTTATCGAATACATTGCATTTAATGAGTTTACCCATCACAGAACACATTCAATAAGAAAGCCAGCTGGCTTTGTGTGCTGTTTACATATTTATCTATCTATTGAAATATAGAAACAGCCTCGGGGGTAAGGGAATACTCCCAGCCCTTGGGATTTTCACATACCCTTTGAGCCTTTGATTAGTTGATCAAATTCAGTTGAGTAAGCAACTGTTCACCAAACACACTCTCAACAAACATAAGACCTCCCATATTTAGATACCTATGTCTATCTATCTGTCTATATATATATATATATATATATATATATATATATATATATATATATATATATATAGATGTAGATATAAAAGTAGACAAATCAGGAGAGAGGTCAAAAAAGGTCACTGTGGGAAAATAAGACTAAGGCAGAGGAAACACAACAAAATGATCACCAAGGCTTCAAGCATATCAAATAGCTTTTAATACTGAAGTAAAACCAAGAGAAAACAAATCAGATAAGTGCTGTTGGGTAATATACTACCCTTCCTTAGATCTGCTTAAAAGAAATCATTCATAAAATTTAAATGATTGGAATAACCGATCACTTTCAGTGAATGGTTTTATGCCTCTTTAAGGCAGGTTTTAAAGGAAAACAAGTGCTTAATCCAGGGGGTGTTTCTGCCCATAAACTGCCAATCCAGTTCATCTCAGCATATTTATTACAGTTGATGGAAGGAATTCTATGACATACACTAGTGCCAAAGTTGTAGATAATATACTTAAGAAATATGTGGCAACAGAATTCAAAATATGTAAGGACTCATGGTCATTCTAAGAGAAAATCAATTTATTGGAATATAATGATGTAAATAATTTCCTCACAGTTGATGTGAACGATTTATACACTTCAATCTCCTAAACCTTGGGTATAGAGTGGGTTTCAATTATGATGAAAAGGAAAGGAGCACCCACCACAGAAATAAACTTAGTTGAGGAATTATTAGACATCATTCTCAGTAATAATTTCATTCTTTGCAAACAGAAGTACTACCTGCAAAAAACAGGAGTGGCCATGGATTCGCCATGCAGGGCAAGTTTTGCCAACCTAGTAATGGCTTACTGGTAACAAGAATATATATTTGGAAATAAGGAAATAGCTGACCACATTTTCTTTTTTATGCATTACCTAGATGACATGTTTATGATAATCAAGGGAGCTATAATAGTGGCAGCAAAATTAGTTGATTACTTTAATAGTACAACCAATTTCCTGTAGTTTACCTTCACTTTCCATAACCAGGCAATCCTTTATCTAGATGTCAACCTTAGCAAAAGTGAAAAGAGAGAATACATTGTGAAGATATATAGAAAGATAACATATTCAGATACCTTTCTACACTACTCAAGTGGTCATCCCTACCACCAGAAAAGTTCGGTGGTTAACGGACAACTCGTGAGAGCTGTCAGAATGGTATCTACTAGTTCAGATTTTGAATGTGAATGCAACCATTTAAGACAAATGTTTCAAAAGCGAGCCTATTCAGTAACCTTACTAGATGAATTAATAGAAGAGGTTAAAACTAAAAGAACTAATGGCTTTTATAAGCCTATTTTAAGTAGTGTAGAATTAAGTGTGACATCATTGAATAATGTAGGGGAAAGAAGTATAAATACCAGTTGTGAAACTGGATTTATAATGATGTACAATCCGGAGGCTTATAATGTTTAAGCAATATTGCATAAAAATTGGAATTTATTGAGGGAAGACTGAGAAATGGTTGGAAAAGTGGGGACAACCTCAAAAATTATTTATAGGAGAGGTATGAATTTGAAAAATCTATTATAAAGTAAGAACATACCTAAGAGCAAAAATTGAGGAACTTTTAAATGTGGCAACTGTTCATATTGTAAGTATATAGAGGAAGGACGGACCGTATAAGTGAACGGCAGAATTTTGAGAAACAACAATAAATACAATTGTCACTCTAAAATGGTTGTTTACCTCGCTAAATGCAAAATGTGTCCTTCCTTCTATGTAGGAAAAATGGAACATAAATTCAAAGATAGAATTTACGAGCATATATACAGCATTTCCAGAAATAAAATAGAGAATGTTTTAGCTAAGCACGTTAGTATAAACCCTAATCACACTTTTAAATTTAGGGTAATAGACCAAGTCCCAGTTGATCCAAGAGGAGGACCTTTAACAGTAATTCTGGAAAAGCTAGAATTACTATGGCAAGTCCGTTTGAATGTATACACTATTCCAGGGCTAAATAATATGTATTCTATTTATTGTTTGTTAAAATTAAAGAATTTGAAAAGATAAATATTTAAACTTGTAACATAACCAATGCTTTTAACTTATGGTTTTAACTAAGGTTCCTTTAAGGCACTGTGTGCAATTATCACATAACATACAAAGGAGGGGCATTTAAAAAGGGAAGAATGTTTGAATCATTATATCTGAAGAAGTTCATGTAACTTAACTGGCCAAAAAGAGCTTCATTAAATTCAAGTTTTGTGTTTTTACTGTATTTGTTTGAGTTTCCGTTTCAGCTTTTGACTGTTTTGTTTTTTAGTCTGTTTGGTTAATTTGTGGGGTGAAGCGGTAATGTAGGGAGCAGAAGCATCAGGTGCTGATGGTGCATGAGTTCAGTACCAGCACTGATATATGAAGATACCAACACTGCATTCATAACTATGGCTGAAGCACTCACTCCCTTGACTTGAGTAGGCAACAGCTTACATAACTGCCCAGTGACATCAGATGAGCTAGCTATGGTTCTGGGTGTAAGTAAGAGCACACATGAGTGGGGGTATGGGTGAAAAGTGAATGAGGGCTGAATGGAAAGCATTAGTCTTCCATTCTGTAAGGAGGGGTTAAAATAATATATTTTGTAGATATGTGATAATAAGACTTTAATAATGCTATGATGTTGTGCTATATGGAATATTTATTTGACACACGCACACACACACACACACACACACACACACACACACACACACACACACACACACACACACACACCTCTACAAAATGAAAAATGTAGTTAGGAACTTATGTACTTAGGCTGATAGCAACAGCTGTCAGAAAATGCTTTTATTCCATTTAGCCTGGCAAATTGCCAAAGGAATATCATCCAGGTCTACAGAGGTAATTACTTCCTTATACTCAGCAGTGAGCAGGCCGATTTGTCAATTCCCCCAGTAAGATGCAGCTCACTAAAGATAGCAAGCAATTAGAAAATCCCAAAGGTTTTATACCTCAAATAGGTAACATATCTAAAGTCCCTGAGCTACTAGGAGAGATTGGAAGCTATATACCTTTATTCAGTGTATTATAGATTTTTGACAAGAGATCTCTGTCTCTTACTGCATCATTAGAGATGAGATTGTCCTGGAGTTCCTGTTTATCAGCAAGTGCAATATCTCGACCAATACTAGGACTAGGGACCTAAATCTTCACCAACAGATAGATAAAACGCAATGGAGGGACAGGTTTATAACCCAGCACCTCCTAAACTTCTGGAATAAACTTCCTGCGCATGTTAAGTAGTACCAGTCATTATCATCCTTTAAACATAAACTAGAGGACTGGATGGGCATCCGCAAATGTATGCCAGAATAGAGTGGTATAATCCTCCTTGTGGGTGCCAGGATAGAGTGGTATGATCCTCCTTGTTGGTGCCAGGATACAGTGGTATGATCCTTCTTGTGGGTGCCAGGATAGAGTGGTATGATCCTCCTTGTGAAAGGAGGTGCTACCTAAGGGTGGAGAGTACTGACAAGGTGAGAATGGTTATGAGACTCAGTGGGCTTGGAATATCTATGATTCTATGAATCTAAAGATGTTATAAAGAGAAAAGCCCCAACCAAATGGGTCAGAAGTTAGTGTAATTTGCAATTCATGACTGAAACATCAGAAGGCTGTGTGTCTTAATCCCACACCAGTATTCAGATTATGACACTGTACTATATTATTAGTGGGTAGCTACACTCCTAAGGTGCTGGCCTTCAGGAGAAACATTAAACTTCTGTAGTGTAAGCCTTTGTTGTTGGCAGTTCAGGTTTATGTGGCCCCCTACTTATCAGCAGAAGAGTACAGGAAATTTGTAATTTAAAGGAGTAATAAAATGGCAGTTTAAATATCAATGGATAGTCAATGATGGACATACATTTTCAAAGTGATTTTAAAATCAAACCTAATTTATTGAAATCGCTAAATTTTGCTATACAAAAGAGAATGACAATGTTGTTGTATATACACTGCAGTATTCAATTAATAATTGTATCTGCTTCATACAATAAAAACCTAAAGGAGATATGACATCCAAATTGAACAATCTCAGCATTAGCTTCTTGCAAGTGTGGCAAATAACACTGATGATCAAACACATACTATACAGCAAAGACCTGAAGGCATTCTAAAAAACTTGTTGTTAAGTCTCTTCTATGGAGGGACAACTAACATGACAGCAACAGCATTTAGAATGCGGCTTATGCTTCATCATACCTTTGACAGGCAGATGCTCATGTACCAACCTCCAAATAAAATCATACAATTTATATTGTCTATTTAGCAACATTCTACATTTCAAAATATTGTGATAGTAAATAGTCAGTAGCTGTTGTCACTCAGGCAAAACTGACTGTAAAGGTTATATTTGTACAACAGAAATCCTTTATCTAAATACAATTTTTTACTGCATAGAATTACCTTAGAAACTGCCCAGGGCAATACCTAAAGCAATAATAGGTTCCATGGATATAGACATACCAAACAATGTTCATGGTGGGCATACCTCTCGACTGTCCAGATTTTTACATAATGTTCAGATTTTTGCCACTGAATTTCAGTCTGTTCCTCACAAATGTTTTGGCTTTCTGGCAATTCACTGGATAATCTGAGGAATGAAATTAGTAAGTAATGTCATACATTTGATTTTCAGACTTCATATCCTTTAGAAAATGCATTTTGATACATACACTTTTATTCTAGCAGCTTTCTAAGTTCATAAGAGCAGTATTTAAAATATGTCCCTATTTTTGGGCCTTTGTACCCTCATTATGTCAGGCTTTGTCCAGATTTCTTGGGTTAAGAGGTTGAGAGTTATTACGGTGGACGATTCCTAGTGTCAGTACCCACAACAGTACACTTGTAGGATGTAATGGAAAAAAATTAACCTATACTAGTGCTAAACCATCAGCATAAGAGAGAAGAAACAGTGCAGAAGGAAAGTAACAGTCACAGCGGCATTTTTTACACAGCGGATGACATTGCCATCATAAATCCAGAGCTTATCTAAACAATCCTGTCTTGGTTTGTGATTCATTGATCTTTTCTGTTACAAAGAAGTGTGACTGTGAGCGATAGTGAGCAGAAGCTACGGCATGTGATGTAAAGGAATTACAGCTTTTGTCCGACTTTCAGAACTTGTACGGTCAGAACAACAAACGTTAGTATTTAGTTGTATATTGCTTGTGTGATTTTTGTCACAGAAGTTGATTTAAGTTCTCTCTCAATTCTGTGGTCACTGATTTTGATTATTCTTTTCTTTTATATTTATTTTTATTTGTTTGATGTTAAATATGGATTTCATAAATGAGTATGCCATCAATGATTTGCTAAAGCACAAATATCTTATACAGTGTAATAAATCCTGTGCATATTTAAAGATGACATCTAATAAAACTGGTGATTTGTGTTCCTCGTGTCAAATGCTGGATGATTTGCTTACCATTGTTAGAAGTAAATTTAGACGTATTGATGATGATTGCATTTGTGCAATTGACATGGCTTGGAGAACTGTTGTTACATATATTAATGACTGGAAAGGTGAGATACATAAGGTTAGGCAAAGAGCAAATAGAACACATTTAGGAAATGATGCATATATTGTATGCAAAGATTTTTGTCCACAAGACCATTTTGTCCACAAGAGATGGTAGAAAAAAAGAGGCAAGGGGCAGGTGAAAAGGAAGAACTCAAAATTGAACTTGGAAAGTTTGAAGAAAATTACTGTAAGAAAAAAGGAGAGAGAGAGACAGATGTTGGCTACATGACTCAAGCTGTGGATTTACAATACTAGCTGGATGAGAATTTAATATACAATGAAAACAGTGGGATTAATAAGACTAATGGTGATAAAGATCTATCCTTCTTAACAATTGACAGAGCAGATATTACTGTATTAGAAGCTGAAGATTCTTCAGAGCTGGCCAGAAAAAACATTCTTGTAATTGTAGATTCAATTATTAGAGGAACTGATACTTACATTTTCAGAGAAGGTAATGAACATCGAATAGTGTTATGCTTGTGAGGAGCAAAAATAGAAGATGTGAGACAAGCCTTGGGATGTCTTAATGTAAGGAAGTACAGATTCATTTTTATTCATGTCAGTGCAAATGATCTCATCCACAAGGACTCTCTGACTGTTAGTAGGGAACTGACAGCCCTCTTAAACAGTATAGCTTATACTGCTGTTAGGACATATTTTCACAAATCACATATAGAAAGGAATGTCAGGTCACTGTGAATGAAAATATGTTTTGGATAAATAACTACATGGAAAAAATGTCCCAGTTTAAAAAATGGAAATGTGTAGAGCATCCAAGCCTAGTTTGGGCACACACATGTGAAGACAGGATGGCGTGCATTTGCCAAGATCATGGAAGAAAAGTATTGCAGCAGATATTTTGCAATATTTGATAAACACTAGGCAGGATTTTTGCCAGGTCAAAAATTTAACAGTTCACATATAGCAATTTGATGCATCTTTGATGGTTGTTAATACTGGGAGCATTAATAATAAAGTTTTCTTATTGGAAAATTTGCTAAGTTTCCACAACATTGATGTTGTTATTGTTTGTGAAACATGGTTAAAGAACAATGATTGAAAACCAGTTCTGTCAGGGTATACATGTTTTTACTGTAACAGACATTCTAACAAAAAAATCAGGTGGAGGTGTTACAATAGAGATTAAAGATAGCTATGAGACCTGTGATTATTACATGTCCACTGATAACACCAATTCTATAGACTGTGTAATTGTGACAAGAAAGACAACCCTGGAACATATAACAATTGTTAGAGTGTATAGACTACCAAAGTCAAGTGCTGATGACCTAGAGGAATTCATACGTTTCTTGCATGAAACACAGGAGGGAAGAATAATATTAGATGGGGACTTCAGTTCACCAGAAACAGACTGGAATAATATTGACTCAACAAT
Source organism: Protopterus annectens (assembly GCF_019279795.1). Lineage (NCBI taxonomy): Eukaryota > Metazoa > Chordata > Ceratodontiformes > Protopteridae > Protopterus > Protopterus annectens. Next base: position 404,407,223 of record NC_056734.1, on the reverse strand, counting down.
CTTAGTAAGGACATTATTCACAATGCATGTTCAGGAGCAACAATTGTTTTAGATTGCCAAAAAAAAAAAAAAAAAACTACCAGGGACGGAACATACTAGACATTGTTATTGTTCCTAAAGAAATTACTGTTACTTGAAGTCAGGTTTTACTAACACTGATGTGTAGTGATCATGGGGTTATAAAGGTTAATTTCTTGCTAGATAATTCTGCCAAACTAAAATCTAAACCAATGCGCAGAAGATTAAGTACACATTATGCAGAAGCAAAACAGTCACTATGTAAAACTAACTGGAGTGACGTGTGCAGTGGAAAAACTGCAGATAGAATATGAAACATTTTGATAGAGAAGTTGCTTGAGTACAAAAAAATCAAAAACATGTTTAACATCAGGATCTAGGCATACAACATCAGGGGGATATATTTCCATAACAACAAGACACCTGATTAAGGTGAGAGACAAAAAATATAAGAAATGGAAGAGATTGAACTACAGTTTTGAAAACTGAAATAAACAAGCTGGACAAACAAATTAAGCATAGTGTGAGACAAGATCAAGAATAACTTGAAGAAAATGTATATAAAGATATTGAGCCTAATGGGAAACAGCTTTATAGATACATAAGATGTGGAAGAAGTAAATACATACAAACTTTGTGTGTAGGTTCTAAAATTTATTCTCAGACACAACAGATTATAGATATACTTACAAAATCTTATGCAAAACAGTTTGGCTACACAAAAGGGATGATAAGTTGTCCTAGTGACATCCAGGTAACCCCAGATACTGGAATCATATTAGATTATATTGAAAAAGAACTGCGCAAACTGGATCCAAACAAAGCACAGGGAGGAGATTGACTTAGGAATAATGACCTGTGAACACTTTAGCAAGAAATCACAGTGCCATTACATCTATTATTTACTAGGTCACATGAATATGGGGAGATTCCTCAAGATTGGAGACATGTGCTTATTAAACCTGTCTTTAAGGGAAAGGGGAGTAGGACAAATCCAGAGTCTTATAGACCCTTAAGTCTACTTTCACGTTGTGTACAATGCAGCTGCCCTAGTAAACCCCTCCCATGCTTTTAAACAGGTTTTAAACTGGTATATAAATGGAAAGGTGAATTTCTACACTTTATTCTGTTTTTGAACTACTATTAAGATCGCTTGTTTGTGTGTTTCTAATAAGGAAGATTCGACTTGAAGTAGCTTGTGCTTACCTACTTTCATTAGTGGATTTATACTTTGGAAAGTTTTTAAATAAAGTATTTCTACCACTTGTTATTAGGTGGGATATTCACAGTATACTTTTTATTGGGTATCTGAACTTTAAGGAACTCTAGGGAACCTTAGATCTTCCACATTGTAAGTTTCTTCATTATTTGTTGTTGGACCCAGTATATTGACATACTGGGTTTGTGAGACTTCGAGGGATACCATGGAGACTGTTTGTTTTGTTTTTTGTGTACACATTTGCAGTACATATACAGTGATCTACGTGGTTGTACATGTGTATGGCTGCAATCTGATTGACACACAATTGTTCTTGTAATATGTAAGTGGTTACAAGCATTATTCCACTTTGTTGTAATCTATACAAAGGACTGTCCTTTGATCAGTCCCACATGTAGACTGTGATATTTATATCAATAATGGTGATTGTGTCACCTGTTTTATTATGTTTACATTGCATTATATATTTGTAATACTCAAACTAACTTTTGTTACATACCTATGTCATTTCTGTTTAACTGTTACACATTACTGACTTGTTTGTGTCATTTGTACACAGACATGATTATACTCATCCTCAATGCACTATGTACATGTGCCAGGTGTCGGCTGTTTGCTTCAATGTATCTTGAAGGACTTGCAGTCCATCTCGTGTTATGGACATGTGCATGTATGCTGTGTCATCTTAGCTATGGTTGTCCTACTTTATCCTGTGCCTACTTTCTCTTGTTGGCATTTTTGCACTGATATGGGCCTATATTGTCCAACTCCTTTCCCCCGTATAGCTTTAGCCTATGTTTCACATATACATGGCATATGTATATGTGTTTGTTTACCTTTCTGTAATGTATCACCATTATAATGTAGGTGTACTGGTACAATATGACCTTGTGCCACTATGAAGGGTATCATATACATGCCAGGCATATGCCCATAAGTTGGTATCAACCGAGTAGATTTCATCAGTGTTTATGTGTACCCGAGTGTTTTGTGCATTATGCAGACATTAGTACACTTCCTGCCTTTGCATGGGCATGTATATTTTAGCTTTCATTAATCATATATGTATTACCATTTACTTCATATTCCATGTCATTGGTGTGGGCATGTGTGATGAGTCTTCTTTCTGTCTGGTTTATGTACTATCATTGCATGTCAGCTATTTGCATTGTATACTGAATACCCATATGTTTTGCCTCTGGCACAGAATGTGTCTTTGACATATGCATACAATTTATCTTGTGTTTGTGTTGTGTATACTTGTTTGTTTATTATGCAACCATATTAATCTTTTGTTGTGGTACTGCTGTTTGGCACTGTGCTTTGCTGTTTGCCTTTCACATGCAGGGTCGGAGGTTCTAGTCTGCTCCTGCATTTTCTTGTCTGAATTTGATCATCCTTACTGTTGCTTGGCTTACACTTGCGCTGCTGACAGCCTAGTGGATGATTGTATTCAATTTCCATTGTGTAGTGCAATAACCAGGGGCGGCCCGTGCTATTGGACTGCCGGACTGCAGCCCCCTCAACTTCAAACTAACAAAAGAAAAAAAACAAAAAGAAAAAAATATTTTTAAATTTCGCGGACTTCGCGCATGCGCACTAGTCCAGACGGCTGCTGAGACAGTCTGGAGCAGGGAGCATGTGCAGATTGTCTCAGCAGCAGTCCTGATTGAGACACGTGAACAGGAGCGCTCCCACAAGTCTGCCTGGGAACTCGCTGGGGAAAAGCGTTGGGGTCGGACTGCAAGGTCGGCAGTCAGGAGAAGGATCTCGGGTCTGGATTGGCTTGCTGCAGGGGAAGATCTCGCGATGGGCAAGGTCAGATTTGGGCGGGTTTTTCAGCTGCACTCGTCGGGGGTTTTGTGGATGTAATGGTGGTTTACAGGGACCTGGATTTAATGGTGGTTTTGCGGACAGGGATGTACTACAGGACCAGGTAAGTGTACAGGGATTGTGTGTGTGTGTGTGTGTGTGTGTGTGTGTGTGTGTGTGTGTGTGTGTGTGTGTGTGTGTGTGTATGCCCCTGGTGCAATATACTGGTGGTTAGGCTCATGCTGGTGTGGTAGGGAATACCTCAGGCTTGAACCCTGTACCTTGTATGCAGGTGTTAAAGACCTGAATTCGCTACCCACCACCATTTGTAAAAAAATTGCAGATTTTTGCCTCATATTTGATCTGTTCCTCATAATATCTGTGGTTTACAAATGTTGCAATGCTTAATATTTGATGGTGCAGTGGTAGCATTGTTGCCTCACAGCTGCAGGTTCTCAGGTTTGCTTCTTGACTGGGGTGCCTTCTTTGTGGGGGGGGGTCTGTATCTTCTCCCTGTGTTTGTGTGGGTTTGCTTTTGTGTCCTCCCATCTTACAAAGACATGTCTGCATTATTTCTTCCTGGGCCTCTGCTGAAATTTTTTTTTTGTTCCAAGTCAGACTGTCCTGATTAACAAATGTTAAATAAAATTGACAGGCATTTGAATTTCAGACTTCAGGTTTCTGAATGTTTAGTTCCTTACATATTTGATGGTGCAGTGGCAGTATTGTTGCCTCACAGTTATACGTTTTCTGGTTTGATTCTTGGCTGGGGTGCCTTGTGTGTGGAGTCTGCATCTTATCCCTGTGTTTGTGTGGATTTGCTCTGGTGTCCTGCCATTTTACAAAGACATGTGTCTACAGTATTTCTCCCTGGGCCTCTGCTGAAAATTGTTTTTGTTCCGTCAGAAGTAAAACTGACAGGCATTTGAATTTCAGACTTCATATTCTTCAGAAAATACATAGTAAAACAGCGTTTTATTTTAGCAATAAATATATAGTAACGCAACCTTTTATTATAGCAATTTTTTAAGTTTATAAGATGGCTATTTGAAATTTGTCCTTATTTTTGGGACTGTAATACCCTGTTAGTGGCTTTGTCCAGGTTTTTTGTGCTAAGGTTGACAACTATGGCAAGAACTGAATTCACTGAATATGTTTGAGGGCTGTATTCCCTCATTACTGGGTTTGTCCAGGTGTTTTGTGCTAAGAGGTTGACAGCTATGGTGAGAACTGAATTCATTAAATGATAGCCATTTAAGTTTCAGTCTTCCTCTCTTTCACAAAGCAGCTGATTTGGCGTAGTGTTATGTTGCTCTTGACTGTTTTGCACAGGGACCTTGGCAGTAAAATGTACGGTGGTAACACAGCATTTTTCTTTCACAAAGCAGGTGATTTGGCATAGTGGTATGTTATTCTGACTCTTGCACAGGGACCTTGGCAGTAAAATGTATGGTGGTAACACAGCATTTTATTCTAGCAGCTTTCCAAGATTATACAAGCAAATGTTTAATGTGTCCCTGGTTTTTGCCCTTTTGACCCACCCCAATAAATTTGGCATTTTCCAGACTTCTTGTGCTGCGAAGTTGAGATGCAGTTGAGTATTGAGTAGATTTTACAAGGAGCTGAGAGCTGCAGGGGAAGAGAAGTTTAGTGCTGATTATACTAAATCAGCTCACATTGCTAATAGCACAAAAGGTTGTATACTTGCTTTTGATGCAGAAGGTTGTTGGTTCTACTCCCATAAGGGGTGAATATTGCCGTACTGAAAATTAAGATACTAACTATGAGCCTGTTATCAGTTTGCCATCCATTTCCTATTGCAATATTACTAGCTTATTTTTAATGTAATTTAGGCAATTTATTCCTCAGGGGCATCAGACACTTTATTTTTCGATGAAACCATGAAATATAAAGGTGATTGCTAGCACCAACCTCTTCATTACAGATTTATTTAACGTGGAATTATTTAGATGACTTTTTTACTACTTCAGAGATTGTGCATATTTACTGATAATGGTGGACTGTAGAATTGTGCATATTTACTGATAATAGTGGACTGTAGAAGTTTGAGTAGACTTTTATGATGGAAATGTTCTGAATTGGACAGTTTTGTTTCATTGTTTACTGGAAAAATGTTCAAAGCAATAGGAAGGTGTATCAAAGAGCACATGTATGTTTCATATGCAAGGGCCTATGACTTGAAAACAGCCCAGAATTAATTTTTATCTGCCACGGGTAAAATGTATTTTCTTTGAATGTTGGTTTTAATGTTGTTTCAATGAATGTGAGTTTCAAGGGCAGAGAAGTTTTAATGCCAAGTTTGTTTAGCAGATGTCTTAGTGTTTGTGCTGTAAAATGCAAAATAAAACTTTCAAATGAAGTTCAAATCATCATAGAAGTAAATCAATATGCACATTAGTGTTTATGGTAAATGGAGTGAAATAGCAAAGTAATGGATCATTGGAATGGCTGCAGGGAGGCTCCATTCGACCATGGTTTTGTGAGGGGGAAGGGCGGCAAACTAGGAATTTAGGAATTAAGTCACTAAATAATGACACACTAGTTTCAGACTTCATAACCTTCAGAAAAATGCACGCTAAAGTAAGACCTGTTCTATCAACTGTCCCAGTTTATAGAAGAGCAATTTTTAGTACTGTTTATATGTTCCCCAATATATTTGGCCTTGTCCAGATTTATGTCCCAGTTTATAGAAGAGCAATTTTTAGTACTGTTTATATGTTCCCCCAATATATTTGGCTCCAGATTTATTGCATTGGTTGAGAGGTACATGCAAATAAATTGCTTTATAGAATTGGGCATAGCCAAACCTCTGAACTGTCCCTGATTTTGACTCAAAATGTTGCTCTTCCCCTAATGATCCATCCGCAAAATAGCAATTTTGGAAGAAAACATGGAGGGTTTATAATTAAGAAATAACTGTAATAATCAGATTACTTTTATTTCAGAAATGCATGTAGATATTTTATTTTGTCAGCTGCTCAAGTTAGCAGTACTAATATTAAAGTGTCCCTTCTTTGACAGGTTCCCAGCTGTATTGTGTTGCTATTTTATATTTTTACATCACATTTTTGGTCCATTTTTCATAAAATTGTGTTTTTTGGCAAATTAGTGACAAATAATTAAAGACTGAAGTTAGAAAATAATGACAGACATTTGTGTTTCAGATTTCATACCATTCAGAAAATTCATACTAATGCAAGACCTCTATTAGCTTTCTAAGTTAATAAGAGCAATATTTTTAAAAATTGTCCTTATTTTTGGGCCTTTGTCCCATTTCTTTGTATGACTTTGTCCAGATTTCTTGCTCTGAGGTTGAGAGGTATGACAAATGTGTCAGGGCCATCACAAGTCAGCCAGAGACATTTCAAACTGTGACATACTTGTTACACCCCACTTCCCCATGTAGTGACTCTGGATGTGTCGAAGCAAGGCAAGGAGTAGTTATGCAGTGTAAATGTGCAGAGAATCCCACCCATCCAAGGTAGACACAAGTACTAGAGTGACTTTTCATCTGTCCTTGATTTTACAGAATGGTCTGGTTTCTGTCATATTTTTTGTACTGTTGATTTTTGCTTATTACTCAAAGTGCCTGTTGCTCTATGTTTAAGTAGCAATACTTTAATGACCATCAGGTAAGCTTGGCTGAGATTGCAAGATGCAAGTAAGCTTTAATAAGCATACTGTTAAAGAATTGCCAACATTGAAAGCCTTTCTGTTGCCATGTAGAGAATACTTAACTAGATAATGTATAAGCCTTGGGTATTGAAATGCATATGCCAGTATTTGTAATAAAGGATAGAATTACATTATTTTAAGAGTCTCATTACACTTGGAGACTTCCAGTCATCTCTGCAGGCTTTACCCGTAAACCGAATGCCAATCGCATGGTCCATAACCTGTACAGTAATCCTTTTAAGCAATGTATATTGAGCTTATTTCTTGTTTGTTTTTCATTTTTTACTTTGATCATGTTTTTCCCATGAAACAAGTAGATGTCAGGCAGCAGGTCTTTTTTTGGATAAGGAACATTTTTACAAGTGGGGGCATCAGAGATTTCTACTTTCAGCATGTTACTTGTTACTTTAATAAAGCTGAATATAAATTATAATTAGAACTGCAGTGCTAGAAGTGGTTTGAGTTGAGTGCTGCTTGTTTTTCTTATACATGATTTTGACTGGCATTCCATTAATGTATTTAAAAAAAGTAATTTCTGTTTTGATGCCGCACAACCTTTTTGTTTCCATCTAGATATTAAGCTGTCATGCAGCCAATGCATTGAAATATTTTTATTCTTCCACACTTCATTTTGTCTTGACTGGACTCTCATAATGACGGTTTGGCACCCAGTGCAGTATATTTAGTTTTTGTGGTTTGCTACTACAGGTGTGTGTGTGTGTGTGTGTGTGTGTGTGTGTGTGTGTGTGTGTGTGTGTGTGTGGTAGGGAATACCTCAGGCTTGAACCCTGTACCTTGTATGCAGGTGTTAAAGACCTGAATTCCCTACCCACCACCATTTGTAAAAAAAAAAAAAATTGCAGATTTTTGCCTCATATTTGATCTGATCTGTTCCTCATACTATCTGTGGTTTGTAAATGTTGCAATGCTTGATATTTGATGGTGCAGTGGTAGCATTGTTGCCTCACAGCTGCAGGTTCCCAGGTTTGCTTCTTTGTGGGGTCTGTATCTTCTCCTTGTGTTTGTGTGGGTTTTCTTTTGTGTCCTCCCATGTTACAAAGACATGTCTGCATGATTTCTTCCTGGGCCTCTGCTGAAAATTTTTTTTTTGTTCCAAGTCAGACTGTCCTGATTAACAAATGTTAAATAAAATTGACAGCCATTTGAATTTCAGACTTCAGGTTTCTGAATGTTTAATTCCTTGCATATTTGATGGTGCAGTGGTAGTATTGTTGCCTCACAGCTATAGGTTTTCTGGTTTGATTCTTGGCTGGGGTGCCTTCTGTGTGGAGTCTGCATCTCCTCCCTGTGTTTGTGTGGATTTGCTCTGGTGCCCTGTCATTTTACAAAGATGTGTCTGCAGTATTTCTCCCTGGGTCTCTGCTGAAAATTGTTTTTGTTCTGTCAGCAGTAAAATTGACAGGCATTTGAATTTCAGACTTCGTGTTCTTCAGAAAATACATAGTAACACAACTGTAACGCAACCTTTTATTCTAGCAATTTTCTAAGTTTGTAAGATGAATATTTGAAATGTGTCCCTATTTTTGGGACTGTATTCCCCCATTATTGGCTTCGTCCAGGTTTTTTGTGCTAAGGTTGACAGCTATGGCAAGAACTGAATTCACTGAATATGTTTGAGGGCTGTATTCCCTCATTACTGGGTTTGTCCAGGTGTTTTGTACTAAGAGGTTGACAGCTATGGTGAGAACTGAATTCGCTAAATGATAGCCATTTAAGTTTCAGTCTTCCTTTTTTACAAAGCAGCTGATTTGGCGTAGTGGTATGTTGCTCTGACTGTTTTGCACAGGGACCTTGGAAGTAAAATGTATGGTTCTAGCAACTTTCCAAGATTATACAAGCAATGTTTGTGTCCCTGGTTTTTGGGCTTTTGACCCCCCCCAATACATTTTGGCTTTTTCCAGTTTTCTTGTGCTGCGAAGTTGAGTATTGAGTAGATTTTACAAGGAGCTGAGAGCTGCAGAGGAAGAGAAGTTTAGTGTTGCTTAAGTGAAGTTGGCTTTCCTTGTTAATAGCACAACAGGTTGTGTACTTGCTTTTGATGCAGAAGGCTGTGGGTTCTACTCCCACAAGGGGTGGATGCTACCGTACTGAGAATGTTCTCCTTGGTGAAGATACTAACTATGAGTCCGTTATCAGTTTGCCATCCATTTCCTCTTGCAATATTACTAGCTTATCATTTTTTAATGTAATATAGGCAATTTATTCCTGAGGGGCAACAGACACTTTATTTTTCGATGAAACCATGAAATATAAAGTGTTTGCTAGCAGCAACCTCTTCATTAGTTACAAATTTCTTTAATGTGGAATTATTTAGATGACATTTACTTCTTCAGAGATGCATATTTACTGATAATGGACTGTAGAATTGTGCATATTTACTGATAATGGTGGACTGTAGAATTGTGCATATTTACTGATAATGGTGGACTGTAGAATTGTGCATATTTACGGATAATGGTGGACTGTAGAATTGCGCATATTTACTAATAATGGTGGACTGTGGAAGTCTGAGTAGACTTTTATGATAAATGTTCTGAACTGGGCAGTTTTGCCATTATGGGTGCATGCGTTTTATTTCATTGCTTACTGGAAAAATGTTCAAAACAAATTTATAATGCCCTCTAACAACTGTAATATATTGTACAAGGAATATAATTTAGTACAATGAGGAAGGTGTATCAAAGAGCACATGTATGTTTCATATGCAAGGGGCCTATGATTTGAAAACAGCCCAAAATTAATCTTTATCTGCCACTGGCAAAATGTATTTTCTTTGAATGTGGGTTTCAATGCTGTTTCAATGAATGTGAGTTTCAAGGGCAGAGAAGTTTTAATGCTAAGTTTTCATTGTGAGACTGCATTGCTTTGTTTAGTAGATGACTTAGTGTTTGTGCTGTAAAATACAAAATAAAACTTTCAAATGAAGTCCAACTCATCATAGAAGTAAAGCAGTATGCACATTAGTGTTTATGGTAAATGGAGTGAAATAGCCAAGTAATGGTTCATTGGAATGGCTGCAGAGGCTCCATTCAACCATGATTTTGTCTGGGGGAAGGGCAGCAAACTCAGACAGGCCCAACTGAACTATACCTCCCAACTGTCCAGATTTTTAATGAATGAATAGATGTTTGCTTCTTATTTTTGGTTTGTTCTTCATAAAATTTGTAGTTTTCTGGCAAATCATTTAGAAATTAAGTCACTAAATAATGATACACTGAGTATCAGACTTCATAACCTTCAGAAAAATGCATGCTAAAGTAAGAACTGTTATTCTATCAACTGTCTCAATTTATACAAGAGCAATTTTTAGTACTGTTTATATGTTCCCCCAATATATTTGGCCTTGTTCAGATTTACTGCATTAACAGGTTGAGAGGTACATGCAAATAAATTGCTTTATAGAATTAGGCATAGCCAACCTCTCAACTGTCCCCAATTTTGGCTCAAAATGTTGCTCTTCCCCCTAATAATCCCTCCGCAAAATAGCAATTTTGGAAGAAAACATGGAGGGTTTACAATTAAGAAATAACTGTAATAATCAAAGTTATAGATTACTTGAAATGCATGTAGATTCTTTTATTTTGTTAGCTGCTCAAGTTAGCAGTACTACTATTAAAGTGTCCCTTTCTTTGACAGGTTCCCAGCTGTACTGTGTGGCTATTTTATATTTTTGCATCACATTTGGTCCATTTTTCATAAAATTATGTTTTTTGGCAAATTAGTGACAAATCACTAAAGACTGAAGTAGTTAGAAAATAATGACAGACATTTGAGTTTCAGATTTTATACCCTTCAGAAAAGTCATACTAATGCAAGACCTATTCTATTATCTTTCTAAGTTTATTAGAGCAATATTTAAAAATTGCCCTTATTTTTGGGCCTTTGTCCCACTTCTGTGTATGGCTTTGTCCAGATTTCTTGCTCTGAGGTTGAGAGGTATGACAAATGTGTCAGGGCCATCACAGTCAGCCAGAGACATTTCAAATTGTGACATAATTGTTGCACCCCACTCCACCATGTAGTGACTCTGGATGTGTCCAAGCAAGGCAAGGAGTAGTTATGCAGTGTAAATGTGCAGTGTGTCCCCCCCATCCAAGGTAGACACAAGTACTACAGTGGCTTTTCATCTGTCCTTGATTTTGCAGAATGGTCCGGTTTCTGTCATATTTTTGTACTGTTGATTTATGCTTATTACTCAAAGTGCCTGTTGCTCTGTGTTTAAGTAGCAATGCTTTAATGACCATAAGGTAAGCTTGTCTGAGATTGTAAGATGCAAGTAAGCTTTAATAAGCATACTGTTAAAGAATTGCCAACATTGAAAGCCTTTCTGTTGTTGCCATGCAGAGCATACTTGACTAGATAATGTATAAGCCTTGGGTATTGAAATGCATATGACAATATTTGTAATAAAGGACAGGATTTCATTATTTTAAAAAGCTCATTACACTTGTTGGAGACTTCCAGTGATCTCTGAGGGCTTTACCCGTAAACTAAACAGAATGCCATTCATGTGTGGTCCATAACCTGCACAGTAATCCTTTAAGCAATGTATCTTGAGCTTGTTTGCTTTTCATGTTTTACTTTGATCATGTTTTCCACATGAAACAAGTAGATAGTTGTCAGGCAGCAGGTCTTTTTTGGATAAAAAACATTTTTACAAGTGGGGGCATCACAGAGATTTCTACTTTCAGCATGTTACTTGTACTTTAATAAAGCTGAATATAAATTATAATTAGAACTGCAGTGCAAGGAGAAGTGGTTTGAGTTGAGTGCTTCTGGTTTTTCTTGTACTTGATTTTGACTGGCATTCCAGTAATGTATTTAAAAAGTAATTTATTTTTTCATGCCTCACAACCTTTTGTTTCCATCTAGATATTAAGTAAGCTGTCATGCAGCCAATGCATTGAAATATTTTTATTCTTCTACTACACTTATTTTTGTCTTGATTGGACTCTCATAATGATGGTTTGCCACCCAGGGCAGCGTATTTAATTAAAGTTAGTTTTTGTGGTTTTGAGCATAGCCACTCCCCTTTCTAGTTGACCACACCCCTTTCCATTGACCCCACCCATTCAGCTGTCTCCTGCAGCCCCCCTTTGATTTGAAGTCACCAGCCGCCACTGGCAATAACAGCACTCCCCACTTAGTGTTTTCCAACATACACCTACAATTCGTCTTACTCATTCTGTTATGACTGTCGCACATGGTTTGTAACATTTCAACACTGATTTCTGCTTTGGTACATATGTACTTTTGTGTTGCAACATGGTTGGCATGCATCCTTACCCTGTTTGTCATTTTTCTATCACCCATGTTGTATAGTCAGTGTCTGTTCTATCTGGGTAACTTATCTATCCTTCATGTGTATTACTGACATTTGTCCATCATGACTTCTGATTTTTGTTATATGCTTGTAGTTGCTCTTTTGCTCACCTCCCCTTTATGTGTCTTCTCCATTTCTTTTATTTTACAAAAAGACAAAATATGTGACCTATTCCCACCAAAAAAAAACAGTGCCTCTCTAATTATCCTTCTGACCTTCCAGTTCCATTATATCTTTTGCGTGCCCCTCTTATTCACCCTTACCCCACATTTGTTTTTCTATCACCCTATTTTCTTGGGTGTGTGTGTTACCCATGTTACCCACAAGTATCCTGCATCAATTATTAGCTAAGGCTAGCCATGACAATGTGGCCATGATTGCCTTTCTCCTTAATTAATTAATTAATTAATTAATTAATTAATTAATTAATGTTTTATTAGAAATGTTTGCAGATTACATTGGATTCAAATTGTGATAGGTGTATTTATATATGTCCTTCTACACATTACAACAATATTTGTAAAGGTTTGCATGTATTTGTCACTTTTCAGACGTAACTGCTAATGCACATTTCTGTTCATTTAGTACTTTCCACATGTTAGTGAAAGTTCCATTGGGCTCATATACCTGCCTTAAATGTGCATAGGTAATGCACATACATAGATTATGGATGAGTTTTCCAGTCATAACTATTTGACATAACTGATTGTGGTTGTGCTGATGTCACTGGTTATGTCTGCCTTGTACTGAGGTATTCTTCTTAGACTAGGGCATATTTTCATATTACTTGGTTACCCACAAATCTTGCATGGAACTCGGCAGATTTTATTTTATTTTATTTATTTTACATTTGTTGACTGAGCTGGTCTAACTGGATGCATGTCCATTTTCAGCAGAGGCCCGGGGAGAAAAGCTCCAAGTGAGGTACGATAAACATTGAGCATTATTCATTAAAAGCATTTAACAGTAAAAAAAGTTACACATATAGTTCAGAGAAGAAAAAAAAAATGTTTTTTACAGTGTTTGCAATAAGCAAAATAAGAACATCAAAGGGAAAAAAGCAAATTAGAATTTAGTAGTAAGTTTTTGATAAGATTAGAAGCAAGATAAGTGAGAGTTCTAGGAGCAGAATGGTGTCTAGTCAGGATTTTGCTAAGTTAAGATAAGTTTCTGGAATCTGCCCCCCCACACACACACACACACCTACACACATTTAGTCATGTATGCAGTCAGAATCATATTTTGATTAACTATTTTCTAACCAAATAAAACTAGAAAATAGACTACATTTATAAAAAAATACCTGTAAATAATAATTATGTAACATTACAAATAAATATTATAAAAATGAAGAAAACTGCCTTTTACTAATACAATAAAAGCCCCTAAGGTGAGTATAAAGGGGGCAATGGACCAAGAATGGGTAAGCCTAGTGTCTCCTTATGAACATACCTTATATTGTAAATATACAGGCATAAGCTACAAAATGAGTGACTATATAAATAATGACCTGAGTATCCTATTGCTACAGCATATAAGAAATTTCATGTATTAAGGAAACCACTCATTTATCCAGTCCTATTGAAGTTTTGCATACTACAGAAGGGATTCCTATCGACTTCTTTGGGGTATACTTTGTTTTATTTTCTATAGAACAAGGGTTTAGATAGTCTGTGTAGATATGAATTGTGGCATTGTTGGTGACTCTGGATTTTAGTTCTGATGTAATTTCTTAATGTTTTACATTAGGATTTGTTAGATTTATAACAGTTTTCATTATGCGTATTTTTAGTTGGTTCATACAGTCAGTATTGAATCTATTTTGTTGGTAATGCTGTTTTCTAATTGGCAGGTGTTGCAGTCAGTATTTATTTCTTTTTTTAATTCTCTATATTAACATTCTTTTCATTCAGACACAAACACACTTCCAGCAGGTTGATTTAGGTGGGCAGTGCCCATTTTGGAAGGGTATCTTCACATTTAGAAAAAAACACAAAAAACAAAACATTTTCATTCTCAGTCCTCAAAGACAATGAAGACATTTACATGAGTATCCAACTGACCCATTCGTCCTACCCAGGGAAGAGAGTTCACCAGCCCATTTGTTCTCCTGAAAGGCAAGAGTTGAGTGCCAATAGTGGTACTGCCCTCTACTGGGGTGGTGGATTGTGGGTAGTTTTTGTTTAAATATATAGCCCCCAGAGGAAAGGTGGTTTGCATGGCACTCCATTGCTTCTACTTGGTGCATCACAAGTGCTGTCACACATGCCAAGTATGCTGATAAAGTGGTGTATCACTTGCAAAGTGAGCATGCCAAGATATTTTCTACAAGTGATATATCTGCACTCCAAAAGGTGTCACCAATACAGGAAGGTAAACAGCAACCCTCCCCACAGAATGAGACGTCATTCTTTGGATTCCCAGTCCCATTCTCACCTTACCTAGAGCCTCCAGTGACCATGTTACTAGACAAATAGAGGTCAAAATGGGAAAGAAGCAGGGCTTCATCCCTGCATGTTACAGGACTGGGGTGGGCTCTGTGTTTATTTTTGTGTCCACAGAGTGTTTTGATATTTTCCCTACAATAAATTAATGGAAGATGTCATCCATTTTTTACATTATTTTGTATTTTATTTATGTTTTTCTTTAGGTATGAGTGTATATTTGGATTTGGGGTAGAGTTTGCTTCAGGCAGAATAGAGTGTTTTGGGATTGTGCTTGTGTATATGTTCTTTTATGTAGCCCGAGCCTGTAGTTTAATTTTTAGCAAGAAGCATGTATATATAGTTATATTGGAATCAAATAAAAAACCAGGATTAAATGACTACATTTCTATCAAACCTATATTAAAACTCAAGGCCAGTAGAATGTAGTCATTTTTTATATTACATTATATTAAGTTTTGTAATTACAATTTCAGTCTTACGGGTCACCTAAAAATACTATGTCCTAATTAATATCAATATTTTTATTATGTATATATTTTAAAGTGTTATGTTTTTATTATAACAACTTGTTTAGTAACATCTTGACAGTTCATTAACACTGTTTTACATATAAAAAAGTACACCTACAAATGAGTGGGGTAATAAAAGATGTGTATCTTTAAAATGTTAATTGACATCACATGTTATTTTAAATTTGTGTATTTAAATGATGTTTTTTAAAAGAGTTCATGGTCTGAGGAAGTTGCATTACAGCGTGTTTTGGAGACGTTTACCTTGGTTATTTGTGAACAAATAAAGAAGCTTTTTCACTGAGTATTCTTCCAATTTTGGAACTTGGATATTTATTGGCGTGATCCCTGGAGCTGCTATTTCTTTGTTGATGTATATATAGTTGATGACAAACTAACAGTACCATTGAAAAAAAATTGATTGGGGTCTCTCTCTATATATAAATATGTATATATATATATATATATATATATATATATATATATATATATATATATATATATATATAGATATAGATATATGTGTGTGTGTGTGTGTGTGTGTGTGTATGTATATATATATATATATATGTATATATATATATATATATATGTATATAAAATGTGGTTTAAATGTTCGATTTTCAGAATACAAAGTAGGGTGAAATATTGGACATTAATGCAGGCAAAGTCAAATTTGACTTCAGCACTCCAGTGTCTCCTTTGCAGCAGTATGTATGGACCAGATCCATATTGCAAAGCTATGACAGTCATGTTTTTATAGGGAGGCAACCCTCCCTCCACCCCCCATGGGGGCCTGCGCCCCCATGCCACTTATATATTCCACCTCCGAGATTGCACTATGATGCAGAAAAGGACATATCTCCTGATCCACACTGTCCCAGTCTTTGGTCTTCCAGAATCAACACTGCAACTGTCTACAAAAGGGTTTTCTGCATTCCGACTACTGCACATATCAAATGCACACAAGGCACGTTCAACATACTGATTGTAAGCATATATATATATATATATATATATATATATATATATATATATATATATGGATCATAGGAGATTTCTAGGCTAATGGCCCTGGGGCCCTTACAAGCCTAGCCAAGAGTTTGTCCCCAAAAAAGAAACCTCAGTTAGCACCTGTTATCTCTGCCAATTAAGGACACAGGTGGGACCCCTGGGACAAATTTGTGGTTTTCCATCCACTCATCAAGGTTGTGCTTGAAAAGGGTCAGCAAGGTACTTTGTTTGACGTGTATTGGAAGTCTATTCCAGAGATGGGAAAGCCTCTGGGAGACAAACCTGTCTCTCCAGCAGGTTTTGTTGATGATGTATATTAGATTTAGGCCTCTCAAGTGGGTAATGCAGAAGTAGTTAGACTTACAGATGTGGAGCATCTCTAGTAGGACAGGGTCCGTATTGCCTTGTAGGCAAGACACAGATTACCTCTGTAAAATCTGTATTATACTGAGTAGAGTGGTAGTGATTTAATCCTGTCTGCATAGGACAGGCATTGGAGGCCATAGATTCTCTTTGTGAGGTATTTCTGTGGCCTTTCCATTTGGTGTAGGTGTAAATACCAAACGGGGCTTTATACTCAATTATTGGCCTAATGAGGGAGGAGTACAGAGAGATAATAACCTTTTTTCTTTTTTTCTGAATGCAATCCCTTTACTTAGAGATGAACCAAGTAAAATACTTTTTCTGACTACTGCTGCTACATGATGGTTGAATGTGAGATTGTTGTCAACCTGAGTACCCAGGTCTCTCACCACAGGTTGTGTACATAGGGGGTTGCCATTGATGTGGTAATTAGTAGGGACAATGTTTATGCCGAATGATATGATAATACATCTTCTTGCATTTAACTTAAGGCCATGACTTTGGCATCAGCCATTTATTGCTGTGAGACCCTCTTGCAGTATGTTAACATCATTTGGGGAGTCAATGACAGTACCCAACTTGCAGGTGTCCACAAACTTGGTCAGCCATTGCCATTTTGTCTTTGTCTGGACCTCTGAGAAGTAGATGCTAAACAGTAGGGGTCCCAGGACAGATCCCTGGGGAACACTACAAATAACAAGTCTGCTGTCAGAGGTGTAGGTGCCTATTTTGACCTTGTGGGTCCTATCAGTGAGCCAGTTGGCCACCCACCTGATGAGATAGGGATTTAGACCAAGTTGTATTAGATTTTCAATGTGGGGTATTGTATCAAAGGCCTCGGTCATGTCAAGGTAAGCTGTATGTACTGACTTTCCCTCATCCAGGGCCTTGGTGACAGTCTCAAAGATGTCAAACAGGTTCAACAGGCAAGATCTGCCCTTGAAAAATCCAAACTTGGTGGGGTCAAGTGGTTGGAGATCACCTATGTCCGTGTTTATGAGATCCATAATAACACGCTCCATGGCTTTACAGATCAGACTTGTCAAGCTAATGGGGTGATAGTTTCCAGGGTCAGTAGTGGCACCACCTTTGTGCAAGGGGATGACAATGGAAGTTCTCCATTCTGCTGGAATGAAGCCTGTACTTAGGCTGTGCTTGAATAGGGTGCTTAATGGCAAAGCTAGTTCTTGTTGGAGATGATGCAGAATACAGCCTGGGATACTATCAGGTCCCATGGAAGCTGCATTCTTTGCCTTGGATAGGGCCTTTAACACTTGATCTATGGAGATGTGAGGTGCAGGACAAGTATCAAGGATGTTGAATGGGCCTTTGGGGAGGATAGAGGAGTAAAGTTTGTGCTGAACCTATCTGCTACCAGGTTGGCTAAGTCAACAGGATCAGTGTAAGTGGTACCATTAGGTATTAATTCGGAACAAACCTGGGCTTTGCCATTGAGCTTCCTGATGCAACTGAAGAAGGCTTTGTGGTTTCTCTTTGTTTTGGAGGCTAGTTTCAATTCATAATTGGTTTTGGAGGTTTTCACTAGTGATCTAATTTGCTTGTTGGGGCTGAGGAGGTTTTTTTTCCAATTTAGAATGTGTTCCGTTTTACCCTTGGACAACAGTTTCTTCCTTTTTTTGTAAAGCCTGTTGACAGAAGATGTCCACCAGACAGGTCTGTGTTTCCTTGAGGAGCAAGTTTAAATTCTGTTGAGTATGGCTGAGTCCATGCACTAATACAGGTGATTGTATACTGCATTGCCGTACTGTTCAGCATAGTTGTCTGCATCCTCTGAGGGGGGGGGTGGTAGTGTGAAGTTACTGATACCCTCCCTTAGGCAGTTGTAGTTGGCTTTTGAGACGTTTTTTAGCCTGGTTATGGCTGGGTTGGTTGGGTTAGATAGAAACTTTGAATGAGACAGACCGATGATCTGATCTCACCAGGGAAGAACATACTATGGGAGTGGTGCAGTGGTCACCCATGTTGGTGAGAACCAAGTTCAGAATGTTATCTCCCCTTATGGGGGATGAGACAAGCTGGTCTAGTGCATTAGAACTGATGAAGTCAAAGAACTGTTGGGTCAGTGCATTAGTGCAGGAATAGTTCACCCAATCTATGGTGGGGTAGTTGAAGTCACCAAGGATCAGGGTGTTAGGAGGTACCTTGATGGAGTCAAATAGGTCCAGGTAGAAGGAGAGGGTATCCTGAGTCATAGAGGGGGTCTATAGCTAGCTAAATCTTGCATGGGTGTCTTGTCCACTGTCAGTTGCATCTGGAGTAATTCCAGTGCATCATTCCGGCAAACTGGTCTGGAGATATGCCTGTCCTTAATGAAGATAGAGACGTCACCACCCTTACTCTTCCAGAAATCATTGTGAGGTCAGAATGTGTGGCATGAGGTATAGCCTGGTAAGGCAGGGGTGCTCTCTGCAATCTCGAACCAAGTTTTCATGACCACACAGACATCGACATCTTCCAGTGAGAGGACACCCTCCAGTGAGTGCATTTTCAGGTTAAAGCTCCTAGTGTTAAGCAGTATGACCTTCAATTTGCTTTTTGGCAGATATTTTATGTTGGTAGATTTTTCTTTGGGACACAGCCTAAAAATAGGCACAATGGGGAGACAAGAGCCTTGGCCAGAATCCTGAATTCCAGGGGTGACAAGTGAAGGCCATCTCTGGCAATGCATCGAGGCCTGTCAACCATGTCATCCCAGGCAGACAGATATTGGATCTCATTGGAAAGACACCAGAAATTAAACAAATTGTTGAAGTCAATTATTTTTTGTTGATATTGTGGTATCATTCTTGGTGAAGGTAGGATGCTGCTTAGGTCTAAGGCCATACCTGCCTGGGAAGCATACTCTGAAAGCTCAATCATGTCTCTCTTCATATTTCAAAGATAATTCAAAGATTCCAAAGACAACCACAAGACATTCTATAACTATGTCAAGAATCTAAATGGCAATGCTCAGATCTGCTCTGAGCTACAACAGAATGTCATTAAATATACTGGTCTGAAGGATATTTCCAATATCCTGGCAGATCGATTCAGTGCTAACTTCACCCGCCCCTCTCACCCCCTAAATGGCTCATCTCAATACCGGAAGATTGCCAAATTCCGGTAATAATGGCCACACAGGTAAAAAATGCACTGTCTAAAGCTAAGAATACAGCATCCATGGGACCAGATGACATCCTGTTTTGTGTAATACATGAACTACAAAATGAACTGGCACCTCACCTAAGTGTCATGTTTAATCATAGCCTCACCTCAGGCTTCATGCCCACTGAGTGGCACACAGCTACAGTTATCCCACTCCACAAGGGGGGATCCACCTTGGATCCTGGGAACTACCACCTCATCAGTCTGTCGAGCCTGATCTGCAAGGCCATGGAACGTATTATCATGGAACTTATAAACAAAGACATTGGCAACCTTCAAACACTGGACCCCACCCAGTTTGGGTTTGTGAAATGCCGATCTTGTCTCCTGAACCTGATTGACTTCTTCGAATCAGTCTCCAGAGCCGTGGACAAGGATAAGGCGGTCCACACAGCCTATCTGGACCTCGCCAAGGCCATTGAGACCATCCCCCACTCTGGAATCATAGATAAACTTACTAAGCTGGGGATTAATCCCTACATCACACAATGGGATGTCAACTGGCTTACTGACAGAACCTACACTGTAAAAGTAGTTGACTCCAAATCCAGCTCTAGACAAGTGACAAGCAGAGTACCTCAGGGTTCAGTCCTGGGACCACTCTTGTTTGGCATCTACTTCTCTGAAGTACAGGCCAATACTAAGGGACTCTGGCTAACAAAGTTCACAGATGACTGCAAACTGGGAGCCATTATTGAATCTCCAAATGATGTGGATACTCTACAAAAGGGCCTTACAGAAACAGATGCTTGGTGCCAGAGCCATGGGCTCAAGCTCAATCCCAAGAAATGTATAGTTATCCCCTTTGGGAAAAAACATGTACCTGTGAATTACCACACAGGTGGCAGTACACTAAACACCGAAAGTGTGATAAGATACTAAGGGACACAGGTGGACAGTGGTCTCACCTTTGATAACCACATTGCCACAACAGTCAGGAAATTCTTCTATATGGCACACCTCATCACTAAGGGCTCTTCATCCAGAAAAAAGGAGGTCATTGTCCCACTGTACTCATCCCTCATTAGAACCATTATAGAATACAACACCCCATTTGGTATGTACCTCTCAAGAAACCTGCAACAACTGGAAAGGCTGCAGAAATACCTTACTAAAAGAATCACAGGCTTAAAGCAGATGCCCTATGCTGACCGACTTAAAAAACTCCAGCTATACTCTGTCGCATATCGTCTACTCAGAGGCGATCTCTGCTTACCATACAAGGCCATGTCAATCCCAGAGTTGTTGGACATGTTACACTTAAAGAAATCCCAATCTTTCAGAAACACATGCTACAGGGATCTAAACCTTGTCATCACAATAAACAAAACATGCTGGAGGGATAGGTTCCTGACCCAGAGATTCCACAGACTCTGGAATAGACTGCCCATACATGTCAAGCAGAGCGCCTCTTTGGCCCTCTTCAAAAGGAACCTTGACAATTGGATGGGAGAAAGGAAATTCACTCCGGGGATCACATCAGTTGCCCTGCTAGACAGGGGTCCAGGAAGTAAATAGTGTGGGAAGAAATAGCCAGGTAATTCTTATGGCTAGGCTTGTATAGGCCCTAGGGCCAAAAGCCTAGTACCAACCTATGAACCTATGAACCTATATAGTTCAGGGAGGTACATCTCAAGTCATTCAAACTAACATGGACAATGACAGAGTCATACCTGTTGAGGAGAGACTTAAGTGTGTGCGTGATGTAGTGGATTCTAGCACCTGACAGACAACTCACCATGAATATATAGTTTTATATATCTATCTCTATCTCTATATATACATATATATATATATATATATATATATATATATATATATATATATATATATATATATATATATATATATATATATATATATATATATATATATATATATATATATATATATATATATATATATATATATATATATATATATATATATATATATATATATATATATATATATATATATATATATATAAACATAAGAGCAGTACATATAGCCAAAGATATCAAATGCCTGTAAAGCCATAAGAAATAGTTGAGCAATCATATGATCACTTCTGCTAGCATTATTTTGTGAGAGGTTGTGAACAGTGGGAGTGGGAATTTGCCCTTACTCTATTGTGGTGTGATCTCAGAGTTGGTATGTATAATTAGTAGGGGGTGCAGGCAGAGAACAAGAAAATAATTTTTGTCTTTTTTTCTATAAAGAATTAAACATTTTAGGCTCAAATCAAACAGTTCTGTTAGCATTTTTTTTACCTTTTCTTTGTTTCTAGGAGTTGGCTAATAAATAGCTCCTTCAGCTAAGGTTGGCTCATTGAGGATAGTGGGTTTTGAAAGAGGAACATTCTTTGTAGGAACAGTGAGTTATTTTTTTGTGTGTGTTGTTGCAGGAATAAATATTTTATGTTGAGTAAATGCTTGATTATTTCTGCCTGTGAGAGGAAAATTCAAAAACCTGCTCATAAATGAGAGGTACTTGCATAAAGCAATGTAACTATTCTTTTGAAATGACATTCATTGACTACATATGAATAACAGCTATAGAACATCCCATTTAATTTGTGGATGTTAACATGTACCCAGAACTTTATTTGAGCTGTTTTTTACTGTTGTGATTGTGAGCTAATTTATAACATTTGCCCTGTTTTAAAGCAATTTACTGATTAACTGCATTTCTCCTGCATGCAATTACAAAGACTTGTGTCTGGAGCATTTTTCCCCAGCCTCCACTGAAAATTGGCTCCATTCCAAGTCGGACTTTCCCGGTTAACAAATGTTAAATAAATAAATAAATAACATTTCATTACTGTTTAACTGTATTTCATTGCTATTTACTGCAATTCATCACTGTTTAACTGTATTTTTTCATACTGTGAGTTCTGTTTTTGTAAGTGGTTAATCTGTGCTTTTTTTGTGAGTTTTACTGTATTCTTACCCTTAAATTGAGTAACATAGTTTGGATACAAGGTTTGCTACATCCAGAGCTGTTTGTTTTTGCCTTCTGTGTTTCTGTTAGCCATGTTATGTTTGCCTTTTGTGTTTCTGACAGACATCTTGTGTTGGTATGGGCCTATCTCCTCTGCTAGTGAGAGTATCAGGGCTACCTTGACCTTGTCTGGCACAGGCTGGTAAGGAAAGCAGGGACTTGCAGGACTGGCTAGATTTCTGTGTTACTAGAATCTTCTTGTTTTTGAGATATTTGAACCCCACATTTGAGCTGGTTTGGGCTTGTTTGCACATTGTGTACACAACTGCACTATTTTTACCAAATTGTGAGGTATTCCAACTACAAATTTTCTCTAAGTAGCACTTCTCTAAGATGTGATCATCTGGTAATACTCCTCTTGGACCATACACCCTTTATCTCCTTAGCTCTCTGGCTTCTCTCCCTCATATTTTGACTAATATGGATGGACAGTTTCCTACTGTTTCTCCTGCCAGTCTGGTTGATATGGGCATTTTGAGACAGTGTAACAACTGCCCCATGTAAATGGTCAACCCCCTACTACTACTACTACCTAGAAACGCAATTTGTGAGAGATGCAATTACATCAAGAACTTAGAGTCTATGCTTGCTCCCTCACAAACCAGTATGTCTGGCACTGAGACGGTTGTCAACACAAACATCACGCCTCAAACACCACCCACACCTATACAACACAAACCCACATATGCGGAGGTCCTCAACAAAAACATACTCAAACAAAAGGGACCACAGAGGCAAAAACACATGCAAACTCCACTGCCCACCACATCACACATAGTCCACACTCCTGTGTCTCACAGCCACTAAGGCCTAAACATAAACCCAATATATTAGCCATAGGAGACTCCATTGTGAGAAACACAGATGTGCCCCTCACCAGGCTGGATAAGGAGAAAGTCATGGTTAGTTGTTTGTCAGATGCCAAAATCCGCCATATTACCCATGCATTCAGGTCTCTCAATAACAGGTACTGTTATGACTCTGCTATAGTCCATGTTGACGTGAATGACCTGGGACGTACCTCCCTGGATTATATGAAGAGAGACATGACTGAGCTCACTGAATACGTGTCCCAGACAGCTATGTCCCTAGCCTTAAGCAGCATCCTACCGTCACCCATAATGATGCCTCAGTACAAACAGAAAATGATTGACTTTAACAACTAGCTTAGTTTTGGGTGTCATTCCAAGATGATCCAGTACCTGACACCCTGGGAAGACATGATTGACAGGCCATGATGCTTTGCCAGAGATGGCCTGCATCTGTCTCCCTTGGGCTTCAGGCTTCTGGCAAAGGCTCTTGCCTCCCCCATAGTGCATTTTTAGGCAATGCCATGAAGTCAAAACTACCAAGATGAAAATTTCATCAACATACAAATTAAAAAGGTCATTCTGCTAAATGCGAGGAGTCTAAACATGAATTTGCACTCATTGAAAGCATTCTTAACCCTGGAAGATGCTGACATTTGTGCAGTCACAGAAACCTGGTTCAAAGCTGTGGAGAGTACCCCCAGCCATACCAGGTTACTCATCCTATCATGCATTCAGACCCCAAACCATGGGCAGCAAAGCAAAAGGAGGTTGAGTTGCAATATATATTAAAGACTTACACACCTCTAGGCTGGTCAAACAGCATGCCACACAGGAAACATTCTAGGTGCAGTTAATTGTTGACAAGACCCCTATTCAAATCATAGCTAGCTACAGGCCCCCAACTTTGACTCAACATGCTCACTCCACCTACCTGGACCTCTTCGAATCTATCAAAATTTAACTTTTTACCTTGATCGTGGGTGACTTTAACTATTCAACGGTAGACTGGAAGAACTACTCATGTCAAAACACAAATGCCCAGAGATTCCTTGATTTCATCAGTGCTAATGCCTTGGTTCAGCTGGTCAACACCCCCACAAGAGGTGATAATATCTTGTACCTGGTATTAACCAACATGTGGAACCACTGCAGCATCCCTAATGTGTCATCCTCCTTGGTAAGATCCGACCACAAAGCAGTCACTTTTGAAGTCACCATTTCCCTCGACAACCCCCCCCCCCCCTTCCCAGCTAGGGTCAAACAAAAAAACTTCTCCAAAGCTGATTACAACCTCCTGAGGGAAGCTATAAACAGTTTCACAGCCTCCTCCCTCTCCATAGTAACTGGCACATATGTCCTAATCTACATCATAGTACTATACGAGAAGTTATATAGCTGCATGGAATCAGGAATACCACACAGGACAAAATCATCCTCCTCAATGAAGACTAAACCTATCTGGTGGACATCTGCAATAAATAAACTCTATAATAAAAGGAAAAATTACTGTCCAGGACCAAGAAGGAGCAGTTTCCTAATTGGAAGCAATCTCTCCTTAGAATAAACAAGCAAATAAGAGCTCTAGTGAACTCCTCCAAAGCAAACTTTAATCCAAACTGGCCATAACTACTAAAAACAATCATAGGGCCTTCTTCACATGTCTGCAATCTCAAAGGAAGCACTCAGATCTGCTCAGAAATGGTGGTCAAGGACACCACATAGACAAAGTCTGTAGATATAGCCAACCTGCTGGCAGACAGGTTCAGTGAAAACTTCACCCCTCTGTTCCCCCCATCAGTAAATCAGGACATCCCCAGCACCTGCCCCCCTCCCCTTTTCTCTAGGGAGCAAGCCATCACTGCCCTCTCTAAGGCATAAAATACAGCCTCCATGGGACCCAATAACATACCAGGCTGCATCCTACATGAACTCAGGCAGGAACTTGCAGCACTATTAGGCACCCTATTCAACAAAAGCCCAAATATCGGCTTTGTCCCAGCTGAGTGGAGGACAGCCACTGTCATCCCTTTACACAAAGGTGGAGCATCCACTGATCCAGGAAATTATAGACCCATCAGCCTAATTAGCCTGCAAGGTCATGGAAAGGATTATCATGGACCTCATTAACAAGGACATTGGCAACCTCCAAACACTCAATCCCACACAGTTTGGTTTTGTCAAGGGGAGGTCATGCCTGTTAAATTTGGTAGAGTTCTTTGAGACAGTCACCAAAGCCATGGATGAGCGGAAGACAGTACACACCTCCTACCTTGACCTGGCCAAAGCCTTCGATACTATTCTCCATTCTGGGATAACAGATAAACTCTCTCAACTAGGCATCAATCCATATGTTACCAGATGGGTAGCAAACTGGATCACTGATAGAACCCACCTAGTCAAAATAGGGGAAGCCACCTCAAGCAGTAGACCTGTAACAAGCAGTGTACCCCAGGGACTGGTCTTGGGGCCTCTGTTGTTTGGGATATACTTTTCTGAGGTGCAGGCCAAAACCAGTGGGCTATGGCTGACCAAGTTTGCAGATGACTGCAAGTTGGGCACTGTCATCAATTCCCCTAGTAATGTGGGCATCCTCCAAGAGGGTCTCAACCAAACAAATGACTGGTGCCAGAAACATGGCCTCAGACTGAATGTTAAAAAATGCATCATCATACCCTTTGGGGAGAAAGATGACCCCACAAATTATCACATTAATAACAAGGTTCTAAGTACACAATCAGTCATGATGGAATCGGGTACCCAGGTTGATAGCAAACTGATTTTTGACCACCATATTGCCTCCATTGTACGGAAAGCTTTCTATAGGGCCCACCTCATTAGTAAGGGTATCTCATCCATGGACAAGGAGATCATAACAGCTCTGTATTCTTCCTTTATAAGACCCATTATTGAGTACAATGCCCCTTTCAGCATGTACCTCACAAAACACATGCAGTAGCTGGAGAGACCACAGAGGTTCCTCACCCGGAGAATTCAGAGCATCAAACGTCTACCCTACACAGATAGGTTAAAAGCCCTGTCCCTCTACTCAGTCTCATACAGACTCCTCAGAGGTGACCTCTGTATGGCACACAAAGCAATCTCAGACCCTGCCTTGATGGGACTGCTGCATATCCGCAAGTCAAGTTCCACTCGAGTAACCCACACCTGCGACCTCAACCTGGTCTGTGACATCAATAGGACTTGTTGGCCGGACAAATTTGTGTCCCAGAGAATCCCCCTTCTGTGACTAGACTCTCTCTCCACATCAAGCAGTTTACCTTATTAACCCTTTTTAAGTGCAACCTGGATAACTGGATGGAGAACAAAAAACACTCCCTTGGGATTCCACCTGTGTCCCTGCTGGACAGGAGCATCGGGTGTTGACTTGTCATAGCATGGGCTAAATTCTTGGCTAGGTTTGTAAGGGCCTCAGGGCCAATAGCCTTGTATTTTCCTATGATCCTATGATCCAATGATCCTAACCATTCCTGCTTTAGATTCTCTTGGACAATCCATAGGTCAGGGATGACCTCATATTGAAAATGAATATCTGCAGTCTAAGAACATTTCAAAGTTCCGTTAGTACGAAAGTTTTTTGCTAAAATGTTAGTAAGCTGAGAAAAGGAACTAATGCTCATTGCTTCTGCAGTTAGATAGCAGTAACACATTATTATTGTATTCAGTGTGTGTGTATGTGTGTGTGTAAAATGCCCCCATAAGGTATACCTGGCTAGTGTTACTCAGGCTCAAACCCTGTACCTTAGGTACAAGAAGCGAAAGCCTGAAATTTCTACCCCTACAACAACTTGTGATTCAAAGAGTTGAGTCCATAGCTCTCAACTGTCCAGATTTTCACAGAATGTCTGGAATGTTTGTCTCATACAATTGGTCCGTTCCTCTTAAAATTTGTGGTTTTCTGGCAAATCAGTGAGAAATTAATTCACTAAATGATAGACATTTAAGTTTCAGTCTTCCTGTCTATCAAGAAATGCATGGTAATGCAAAACATTTTATTCTTCCAACTTTCAAAGATTATACAAGCAATGTTTAAAATGTGATCCTTGTTTTGGGCTTTTGTCTCCTCCCCCAATACATTTTGGCATTTTCCAGATTTCTTGTGCTGCAAAGTTAAGATATATAGTTGAGTGTCAAGTGGATTTTAACAAGGAGCTGAGAGCTTCAGGGGAAGAGAAGCTTAGTGCTGCTTATGCTAAGTCTGCTTGCATTTTTAGTAGAACAACAGGTAGTAGGCTTGCTTTTGATGCAGAAGGCTGTGGGTTCTACTCCCACAGTATGTAGATAGATTGCTGATACTGTACTGTCTTGTATTTTAAAGGGGTGGATGCTGCAGTCCTGAGAATGTCCTCCTTTGGAGGAGATACCTAGTAACTATAAACCTATCAGTATGCCATCCGTTCCCTATTGCACTATTATTAGCTTATCGTTTTTTTAATGTACCATAGGCAATTTATTCTACAAGGGCAACAGGCACTTTATTTGTAGATGAAACAATAAAATACAAAGTTGTGTGCTAGCAGCAACCACTTCATTAGTTACAGCTCTCTTTAATGTGGAATTATTTAGATGACTTTTACTTCTGCAGAGATTGTGCATATTTACTGATATTGATGGATTGTAATGGCAGAAGGTTGAGTAGACTTTATGCCAGAAATGTTCTGAATTGGGCAGTTTTGTCATTATTGGTTCATATATTTTGTTTCATTCCTTACTGGAAAAATGTTCAAAACAATAAATTTAAAACACGGTCTAACAAGTGTGTTGTATTATACAAGGAATATAATTGAATACAATCAGGAAGGTGAATCAAAGTACACGTGTATGTTTGCATGGTTCTAAATATGTGTGCAAGGGGCCTATGATTTGAAAACAGCCCAAAGATAAACTTTATCCGCCACTGGTCAGATGCATTTTCTTTCAATGTGGGTTTCAATGCTATCTCAATAAATGTGAGTTTCAAGGGCATATACGTTTTAATGCTAAGCCTGTTTTCATTGTGAGACTGTATTGCTTTGTTTAACAGATGTCTGTGTTTGCTATAAAATTTAAAATAAAAGTTTTAAATAAAATCCAAATAATCATTGTAGAAGTAAAGCATAAAGGAGTATGCACATTACAGTGTTTATGGTAAATGGGGAGAAATAGCCAAGTAATGAGACACTGGAATGGCTGTGAGGGGGAGAGCTGTGTATGGCAGGGTCCCATTTGACCATAATTTTGTGAGGGGGAGGGAGGGGTGACAAACTCAAAGACAGCCCCGGGCAGCACAAACTCTAGCTATGCCACTGGCTATATGGCACAATGTGCTATTTTAGGTAATTGGGACCCAAGTAGTGAATGGACAAATATAACCCTTTACTGAACAAGCCAAAGAGGGCTGTTCAGATTAGACATAATGTGCTGCTAATGAGATGTGCCAGTCAGTTGCCTGGCAATACACTTCTACACTATCTGTAAGAGAGCAAGCCTAGTGTTGGGAAGGCTCAGCTATAGGACATTAAAACAGTTGAACCTAGATGAGACTGAGGCATGAACAAACACCAAGAGGATGGCTTGAAATAAAAGGTGATTAATACTAGAGCTGCTTCATAACTGGAAGCAAGATGATTTTACTGTAGCCTATACCTGGCCCCAATGTGTCCGTCTAGGGTCTTAACTGGCACTGTGGTTATCAGATTTTTTAACAAACTCAAGGTTATTGTCAGTGTATAAAATTATGTTAGTAAGCAAAGGAATAGTGGAGTCCCTCTAAAGAGTGTGAACTACCATGGTCTCAGTTTTGGAGTAATATAGTTTCCACTGATTACAAGAAAGCCATGAATGAATGGCTTCTATATCATCAGCCAAGGAATACACACTTGTCATAATGTCTTATAGGAAGGAGAGATATAACTGGGTGTAAGCAGCATAGCTATGGTATATCAGACCCCTCTCCCTGATAAGATCTCCTAAGTGAAGCATTTATACCATGAAAAACAATGTTTCTAAGATGGATCTTTGTGGTACACCACACTCAAGTGGTTAGGATTAGTAAGAGGTAAGTGCTGAAAAATCTTTTTTTGGGAATGACCATAGTAGGATATAGACCACTGCATACTGTGGAGCAGATACCACATAAGATTGCAAGGGCTCTATGAACATGACATAAGCGAAGGTTTCAAATTCTATTGAGAGATCCATAAGGATCAGTAGTGAATGGTACCACTGGCTTCTAACCTTTAGAAGACCAATGGCTACGCTAGCAAAACAGCGTCTGTGTTATGGTGAGTATGCAACACAGATTAAAATGGATCCCTGAGTCCATGAATCCATTGATTGTAAGATGAGTCTCAAGTTATGTAAAGCCAGCCGTGTTATTACCTACCAAGGAAGGTTAGAGACCGAGAGATAATTATCAAAAATATTTGGGTCTTGAATTGGTTTCTAGAGATTAACACCAGCAAGATTAGGGATAACAAAAGCCTCTTTCAAAGCAGATACCTGATCTCAAAGACATAACCAAAATCTAGAAAAATCACTGGCCAGACAACATCAAGACAAGTCAAGACCAGTCTGTATGGTCATTGATTCAGGTCACAGGACATCATACACAGAACTGACACAGCAGCTATGAATTTACCATAATCAGGTATATAATTTGAAACTCCCCAAATAAGCTTAATTGCATTTTATGCAGAAAATCTTCTGCTTGGTAGGTGGTGAGGTGAGTTTAATCATGCTGTATCCCATATTATATGGATAGATCATCCATTAAATAACTATTCGAAAGGATATGAATTTGCATTTCAGGTGAATGTGGCTTGTCCTGTATCTGTAATCTGCCATAAACATTGAATTTATCTCTGAACAGAGGGTGGATTTTAGCTTATTAAATACCCCAGACTGTTTGTTGTTATTATCTACAAAATAGCTAACTAGAAAATGAGAAATAAATATGGGGTCCTTGTGCTATAATGGCGTTTTGTCTTGATAGGGCTGTGTAGATATTATTATAACTAACTAAATGAGCCGAAAGATAACCAGAAACGTAACTTAAGAATTACACAAATTGCTGTTATTTGAATGATATGGAATAGATCTTCTGACACATAACTACCAGGTCACTGTCAGTTGTTTGGGTCACTTTGCTAAGGTTTATGTTTAGACATTCAATGTCTTTAGTCAGAAAATATCTACTATTAATTCAATCCAGGTTTATTTATAAAATTGTCGATCACAGAATCATTATACTGAAGGAATAATGTAGATGAATATTTTATAGGAATCTCTGAATGGTTTAATATCTGTAAAATAGCTATCAGATTTTTGAATAAATATGACTAGAAGTTATTTAAATATCTGACTCTACATTCATTGAGCGGCTGCATTGTAGTTCATTTGCTGGTGGGACATTGTTTTGCTTACAGGATATGTTTACTGTACAATGAAGCTTTACTGTTATTTACTAGGAATAAAAGTTTTGTGTGCAGTAGCAGATACAGTATATTAAAATAAAGAATGGAGGTTTTTCTTCTAGGCATTTGCCAGACTGTGGTAATGAATGCTAACTGCCTTATTAACATTATTACTGTAATATTTGGAGTCATTGAACTATTTTCTAGAGGTGAAGAGCAACAAAAGTTATTAAGATGCTACTAAAAAGATAAACTGGCAGGCATTGTATGTTGCGGTGCCTTAAATATGTGTCCTGAAAGGTGGAGAGCAGAATTCTGCAGTGTGTGGCAGGTACTCTTATCATGATTACAGGAAAGAACCATTTCATCCAAGCATACATCTAATGAATGATAATTAAAACATATTATGTTCAATATGATTGATTTACAGTTAAAATTAACTCCAGGAAGCTCAGTACTGTTGTTGATATTTTCTTTTTAATTAAATTATCCATTACCAAGAAAATCCAGCTATTTTGGGGTCTTCAGTTATGTTTTTTTTTCCGATAACATTCAACTTTTTTCTTTCTTTCTTTTTTTTTTTTTTTATAATTCCGAGAAAGTTCCCCTCCCCACTTTTGTAACACTTTGTAATATGCTGGCTATGCAACCTAACCACATATGATACAATAAGTGATATATTGCATGAGTGAGCGCTGTGCCTGTTTCTTTTGCTCATTTATCAGAATGAGAGCATTTCTGTCAGTCTGACATGGAAATAAGTATGACAGGTACTTAGCTGCTAGACTAACACTTTGACGTGCACCTTGCTTTTATTAAATAGTGGTAGAAGACAGTTTGTGAAGGGCTATATTTTTAAACTTAATTTTGTTAACAAGGTAAGTAAACTGGTCCTCAGGCCATTTCCAGCCAAAAGAGTGAAGGTAAATGCAATTCATATGAACAGTTTATAGCAGCCAGTCATTGGGCACAATATTTTGAGATGAGGGAGGAAGGCAAGCTGGATAAAATCGACAACGATATGGGGAAAATATGCAGACTTCACACAGACAGTTGAACGTTAGAGCTGGATGCTGTGAGATAGAGAGCCATGATCTAATGAAGTAATGAAAGAACTCTATTTCTGTTGGTTCAGGCAAGAGTGTTTCTGGGATGTTGTATATGCAAAAACCTGGGGCACCTTTTTACTTTCAGCTCTTCTGCACTGTGAATGAATCTTATTAAGTGAATGTACCAACAACTTTAAAGATGATTTAGCACATGTTTTGCAGTTACTGATAATAAATGCAAGCTTGTATTTCTATACCGTGAACTAGCTAATGTGCTAGCAATTCCTTTCATATACCCCAGGGCAAACAACGGACTTAAATATAGTTTTGTCTTTCATTTGAAAAATGCTTTGTGTAGCTGTATATGAAGAGCATGTGCTAGCATGCACTGAGTGGAATGCATTAATACCTGCTGTTGATGTAGCTACTGAGGCATGTGGATGCAGGTCTAATGTGGAAGAATATAACCAAGAGGTACAGTGTGTTTTGCAGATAAGGGATATTTTCAAAACATACCCATTTTTCCTATCTATTTACCTCCCAGTATATTTAATTGCAATTAAATATAGCATTAACAAATCAGATTTATATATGACAGAGTGAATAACTTTTATTCTATGTATTGTATTCGCAACAGTGCTTTAACTTGTTTAATGTAACAGTTTTTCTCTATGTATGTATGGAGCTTTTCTCCCCAGGCATCCGCTGAAAATGGACAGTATCCAGTCGGCTATCCCGGTCAGCAAATGTAAAATAAAATAAATAAAATAAAATAAAAAATAAAATAAATAAATTAACACATACAAAAAAGAAGGAAAAGCCACTGGAAGAAGTAGAACAGGCCCATAAGTCTGTGTGGCATAGAAAAATCTCATTCTAATATACTTTTCAGTAGGCTGAACACAGTACAGATTCCTTGGAATTCGTGATTGCCTTTTGCCTTCACTCTGGTGCTGTCAGAGTGGTGGCAATAAACTGATATGAAAGGTAGGGGTAAAAAGGTACTGCAACACTGTCCTAAAATGATCCCTTCTTACAACACTGAATTACTTATTTCATAATTATGCCTGCAATGACCAGTTGTCAGAACACCCAGAAATGAGCATTAACCAAAAGGGGCAGTAGAGCAGGAGCTATCTATCTAGTCTTAATTAGTTCATTAATACAGAAATAAAACAACCAGCATAACTAACAAACCCGATAGAAGGAAAAAACAATGATAGGGAAAAGCAGTCCCTACCACTCTTGTACGTAATTCAATCCCCATCCCCTAGAATTACCACTTACTTTCAGGATAATTTGTCACTAAAACAATCAAAACACTCCAGACCAGCACTTTCTAAATATGATCCAACCTACAAGCTTAACAACACAATCTCTTTTCAGCACTCCCACCCATGAAGATAACAACTACAGAGGCATCTTCTCTTATATCCCCTTAGCTTGTGCCATGTCTGATCTTGTACTGGATACAGCTATAAGTGCCCAAGTAATAAAATGTTATCCTTTGCACATGTTTGTAATCTCTTAGGATAACTGGGCAAAGACTGACACAGCATGACCTTGTATTATTTTTTTTTAGTTTACAGTTTTGGAGCAGCAGTTCCTACTGAAATTATAAGACATTAATTGATATGTTACTCATGAGTAGGGCTTTAAATAGTCTGTACAGGATTTCATGACCAATGTATCTTGAGGGTGATTTTCTATTCTACCTCTGAGGTTCCTTGTAGATTTCTTTTTATTGTTGTTTAACTTTTTTTGTTGAATTTTAGTGTTGTAAGTAAGGGTCAGTTTTATATTTTAGTTGTGTTTTACAGTTTAGACAGAATTATGTCTGCTTTGCTGGTACTGCCACTGGCAAGCCATATTCAGTGTATTATTATATTTTGTATTATTTTATTTTAATTAGTTTTGTATTCTAATATGGACAGCATTTATTTTAAGATGGTTTATTTAGATAGGCAGTACAGTTTTGGAGGCTGTGGGTTATGTGTCAGAATTTTGTGCATGAATGTGATTTTTTTTCTTTCACTATGAATGGGAAATGTGGCCCATGATTTACTAATTATACACACAAATACCAAACTTTCATCATTACATCCCATGTATATACCCATTATCTAGACGTACACATGGTACCACTGCTGTCGTAACAGTGCAGTATCTCATCTGCTCCAATGGGCAAATGAGGCCTTTACTGATAGCAGCTTAGGACAATGCCAGTTCTGCATATGTTAACATTGTGTACATTTGTGAGACAATAAAATAAATCTGAAGTGATATATAAATGAGTAATAGTAAGAAAATAATGTATAATGAACACAAAAAGTTCAATAAACATTGAAATCGTATTGCTCAATCCTGCATATTGTAGCTGGTCAAAGTTCATATTGTACCTAGATCTTTAATAATGGCAAAAAGGACATATGTTTTGATTCTAAAATAAATGGTGAGTTCATATAAAATGAGGCAAAGTCTCATGATGCTACATTTATTGACATCAAAAGTGAGATCTTTACTTCTGCAATAAGTGTGTATTTTTGACCTTCTTTATTTATTATTATTTTATTTTACATTTGTTGACTGGGCTAGTCTAGCTGGATATATGTCCATTTTCAGTAGAGGCCCGGGGAGAAAAGCTACAAGATGTAAACAAGAAAACAACAACAAATAACAAAATAACAACCACAGTGATATATACAATGCATATTATAGGTTAACACAGAAATTTTCAGTGAGGGTAAAAATCATAAACAGTGCAAAATGCAGGTGCAATATAACATACAGTTAAAATGCATAATAAAGAAATAAAATAACGAAGACAGGGTATTGTATAGTACTATAAAGAGAGTTCATTCTAAAATAAGTAACCACAGAGGCTGGAAATAATGAAATCAGTGGGAGATGGTATTTATAGTTTATAAGGAAGGTCTAGCAGTTCATGAGAAGTATGGGGTAGGCAGAGCCAAGTTTGAGGAGATAGATGATTAGTCAGGTTTAGTACAAGGGCAAAACCAGTGTGTTCTGAGGAAAAGTTTTAGTCTGTTTTTGAAGAGTGATAAAGAGGCAAGTGCGGAAAGGTCACTGTGGAGAAGATTCCAGGATTTTCCAACAGCGTTGGAGAACAGAGAATCGCCAGCCCTGTTAGGTTTAGAGGTATGTACAAGAAGTTTGTGAGAAGAACGTAAGGACTTCAGATTTTTATAGGGGGTGATGAAGGTAGATAGTATAGGAGTACAGTAAGGTTTATAAAGAGTCTTATGGGCAATGGTTAGTTCGTGGAATTTAATCAGGTTTTGTAGTTCTAGCCATCTTAGCTGCTTTATGTTAATGCAATGGTGGTTCTAAATGGATTGCCTGTAGCGAATCTGACAATGTTATTGTAGGACATTTCCAGTTTGCTAAGGTTATTTTTAGATAGGTTAGTAAAAATGGATGAGGCATAGAGGAGTGTAGAGATTAGATGAGTGTGAGCTACAGTTGTTCTGTCTGTAGGTGAAAGGAAGGGTTTAATCCTATAGAGAGAACCAAGTTTTTTGTTGACAGTTTTTATAGTATTGTTGATATGGATGAGTAGGATTGAAGAGGAGGAGTTTAGTTTTATTGGGGTTCAAGAGAAGGCAATGCTGTGAGAGCCATTGTTCAAGTGTGTTACATACCTTCTGGGTAAGATAGTGAAGTTCAGAGGTGGATGTGGCTGAGCATATCAGTGTGGAGTCATCAACATATTGTATGCATGTGGCCTGGGGGATGGCTAGATGAAGGTCATTAATAAATATGGAGAAGAGGAGAGGTCCTAGGATGGAGTCTTGAGGGACACCAAGGGTAATGGGTAGGAGGGTGGATTGAGTATTGTGCCATAGTACAGCCTGTTGTCTTTTATCTAGGTAGGACTGGAACCATTTTATGGAAAGTGCATCTAATGACAGGGATTTGAGTATTTTTGTGAGAATCTGGTGATTTACCATGCCAAATGCTTTAGACAGGTCAATAAATAGTGCAGAGGAAAGATTATTAATGTTGCGGTTTTTGTTAACGCAATCAGTAAAGGAAAGGAGGGCAGTGGTAGTGCTGTGTGAAGGTCTGAAACCATGTTGACAACTGGAAAGTAAGTTATTTTGGATTAAGTGGTTGAGTAATTGCCTATGGATGCATTTCTCCATGATCTTTGCCAAAGGAGAAAGGAGGGCAATGAGGTGGTAGTTTGAGAGTTAAGTGGAGTGTCCACTTTTATGGAGGGGGATAATATGGGAGACTTTCCATATGCTGGGGATGTGACCTTCGCTAATAGTTCTGTTGATCAGAATGGAAATGGGGTAGGCGATAGCTTTGGCTGATAGTTGTAGATATTCAGCAGGTAGTTGGCCTGCTGAGGGAGAGCATGGTTTTAATTTTTGTATAAGGGTTAGGATGTATGTTGTTGGGACAGGTTGGAAATGAAAAGGAGGGGGGTGGGGTTGAGTTACAGGAAGGTAAAGTAAAGCTATTAAGTGATAGCTGACTAGCTAATGTTTGGATAGCATTAGTAAAAAAAAGTATTAAAGGTATTGGCTGTATGCATGGGATCTTTGTGGTCTATATTTTGAGAGTATGGTGTGGGTGATTGACCTGGATGGAGTAATTGGTTAATGCTAGCCCAGAATTTTTGTGGGTTGTTATGGTTAGCATGTTGAAATTGTAGGTAGTAGTTTCTTTTATCAGAGAGTATAGCTTTCTTAGTGTCATTTCTTAGTTATCTAAAAGTTTGTTGGTCTACAGGATTTTTAGTCATTCTCCATTTGGACCAATGTTTATGTCTGAGTTGGAGTTTCTGTTTGGTTTCTTTTGAGAGCCATGGGGCAGAATTGGTTTTGATTCTAATTAGTCTGGTTGGAGAATGGTGGTTAAGAATGGCAAAGAAGTTAGAGTTAAAGTATTTAATGGCTTCTTCTAAAGGGAGGTGTTTTAAGGGAGACCAATTGCATGCTCTTAGTTCCTTCTGGAATAGTTCAGGGTTAAAGTTCTTTTTGGATCTGATATTTCTGATAGAGGTTGGAATGGGAGCATTGGCTTTATGCCTGATTATGTAGGTCAGTGAGTGGTCACTTATATCATCAAGGAGGATTCCAGAATCATAAATGTGAGGATGTTTTTTATGAGAATCCAGTCTAATATGGTTTCTTTCTTGTTAGCTTTATTTATCCTGGAGGGTGAGGCAATGGTTTGTGCTTTAGCATTATTTATCAGCATAATTATGTGTTCTTCACTTTGCAGTCATCTGCAAGCTCTATAATCCCTGGCCCATTTTTCAAGTTTATGTAGCAGTAGAATTCTCCAACAAAGAAGGGTTGCCAGAAGAGAGTTCTGTGACGAGTTCTAAGTTGAAAATGGTTCACCTTCTTGGTTTAGTTTGGCTACTTTTAAATTTCTGACTTCCTCATCCATACTGAAAATCATTGCTGGTTCAGTTTCAGTTAGCATACTGGAAATTAGAGCATTGTGTATTATCATTTACATTTTGTTGTGTTACTTTTAGGTTGGGTTAAAGCTTCAGCCATATTCTTTCACCTGGCTGAAGCATCATTTAGTTGAACCTCTAGGAAACATAGCAGAAATGGAACAAGTAATCACCCTACCGTATGAATGTTTGTGTCTTGTTGCTTGGCAAGTATTATACCACTAAATTACATCTGAATTAATATTTAGTGCTACTTGTCAAGGTTTTTATCTTACGTGCAATAATGTCGAATGCCTTAGCAAGGTCAAGATACATTTCACTTTTGACCATTTATCAATGGCCGCTGTTACTTCTTTAAGAAATGCCACAAATTCAAAAGGCAAAGTCTTCCCTTTACAGCCTTTAGTGTTCAAAATTTTGAATAAGTGTGTTTGTGTAGATACATATTTGAAAGCTAAGTAGCACATCTTGTTTTTGTTACCTAACTTATTCATTTTGTAATTACACCAGAGGATTTTTACTGAATTTTTGTGCATATTTGGGTCTCCCTGTATGTATTTATTAATGTCAAAGATGATCATGTCACATATCTTACTGACAATATCCTGGGCAACTGTATTTGAGTCACTGAAGACAGAATCTCAGTCTGTTTCCAGAGATATGATATTTACAGTATCATTGTTTCAATTAGTAAAGTCTGGGAAAAGTGATATATTTATGAATGACTTTGATTTTACTCTCAGGTTAAAGATGATGGCATCATGATTTATATTAATTGTAGTTGGTGTAACCATGGGCAGGGATAAAAAAGCTATTAGGCTTGTTAGTGTATCTATGATATTGGCATCCCTGATTGGATTTCATGATTTTTGTTGTTAGCTTTTTTGACTAACATAGTTAATATTTTGGTGTTTTTATTGCTTTTGAATAGTTTAATCAGTCAATATTTGAGTGGCTAAAATCTACCATAACGATTGTGTTTTCCTTGATTTTTATATCCTACAATTTAATCAGGAAATTATCATGCATAGTAACATTATCTTTAAGGAAAATGCCTTTTGAGCAGCATGAGACGGCTGACCAAAGGAGAGCAGCTGTAGACAAAGACAAAAATGAACATCAGCACAATACAATAGCAGCAGGGAGAAGCCAACTGAAATAAGAACAGAGTCCTCTGGATTAAACTAAGCCACAAACATCACTCAACAACACGTCCGAATCTATAGGTTTTCATTTTCTTCTGCAAAAATTTGTCTGGTTACAAGAAAAAAGTGCCTAGTTACAGTGCATCTGATGATGGAAAAGGTATAGCCATTAAAGGCAGAGAACATTTGGTACAGAAGATGGCCAATGGCTGAGCCCCGAGTATGATAAACATCCCTTTCGGCTAATAGATTCTCCAGTCAGCAGCTATGAGTCAAAAGCAGCAGAGATTATATATGAGTAAGAACAGATATGGGAGTAGGTATATTAGCATCAATAATGCACAGAGAGAGCATCTATTAAAAAAAGTAAGCTTTACTTCATAGCACTATGTAACAATGTTACCAAGTGCTTGGAGAGGAACATACGTCAGAAATGGATGTCAACCCAGAGGCACTGCCTAGTGTAGGCAATAGTGTCAGAAAACCAGTCATTCTTGATATGAGTAATGTAACTAGTTAGTGTGTAGCAGTACAGTTAGTAAGAGACTACAGTTAAAGGACAAAGCATAAAGGATGGTACACATAAAGTACAGAAATAACAAGCAAGATAAAGGAGCAGGTCAAGGATTTGTCTAGAACTGGAATAGAACTGTAGAGGGAAAAGAGACTGAACAGAAGACAGGGCATAAAAATGGAGAGTACATGGATAGGTTAGGAGAATGGAAAGAGGAAAGGCTGGAGAACAGAAGGAAACAAATAGGGGATTAAAGGCTGGATAGTGCACAACATTTCTCTTCTACAGCCATTGCACACCTTTATCTTTGAATCACATGAAGCTTTAACATGAACTTTTCTTCACGCTGGTCCTATGTATTGTGCTTCAAGTTTATAAATCCATGTTAGACATGTTGTACAATAATTAATTTTAAAGACCCATGTGTAGACCTTAGCTTCAAAAGGATGGTGCAGTTTTAGATTGCTCAGAAATGTGTTCTTTAAACAAGAAACAGAATAGGTCGCATAAGAATCTGTTTTTGTGTTTTATGTTCAGATCTGAATCATATCTTGCTAAATATGTTAAAACTAGCACATTTGTTATAAAAAAAAAAAATATATATATATATATATATATATATATATATATATATATATATATATATATATATATACTAACTTATGCACTCTACACATAATGGTGCATAACACAATATATAAAGAGCAGCCAGAAACACTAAACATGCACACAACCCAGAACATACACATGCAAACATATTCAGACACATACACACTCACACATGATA
Organism: Protopterus annectens; assembly: GCF_019279795.1. NCBI lineage: Eukaryota > Metazoa > Chordata > Ceratodontiformes > Protopteridae > Protopterus > Protopterus annectens. The sequence continues at coordinate 404,367,495 of NC_056734.1, read as the reverse complement.
CATTTTCAGATATATACTCCTTTATGCAACGGGAAAAACCTCACATCTTAAAGGTCCAGAGATGCTGCCTTACACCCTAGCTACCCATAATTATTCTAATTGATAAAGTTCCCACTTCCATGAATGAAAGTGCATGGCAATTGTCTGTGTTTGTTGATGTTGCTCAGCATTCATCTCTACACAACATACCATGTGTAGCTCACACTTGTATATCACAAACACCTTGCACTTCAAGGCTTTTACACTGCATCTTCAACACATGCAGTTCACATAATACAGTATTTGTTAAACAATAGTTTCATATATGATGGCACAGAACCCTATTATGACTTGGCAACATTTTTCGTGTCCAATACACAAGTAAGAGTCCTCTCTATGTTAAAGTGATTGTCCAGCCTACTTGGGTATGTAGAAGATACAGTATGGAGGGGAGAATTAAAGAGTCAAAGAGGAAGACCTAGTGGTAGGTGTTCAAATGCCAAACAAGAAAAGAACCAAAACAAAACTATCAGGACACAGAAATATACAGCTGATGAGTAATTCTACTGCACCGTCTGAAGTAAAAAATGAATAAATAAATGAAGCTAGTAAGAAAATTACCTTCACTTGGGCTAAAGAAGGAACAACATATTCATCATAAGTCGTGATCAATCACTTCTAGTAAAATGAGGGTTTTCCATCTAGATGATGACAGTTTAAAGCTATTATGCCTGCTAGTAAGAAACCATTTCCATGGAAACCTTCCAGGGCAGAGTCAGTTGCCTTAAAAATTGGACTGCCATCAACTAAATCAGTGTTGCTATCACAGCCCCATAGGGAAATGATTCAAAATATCTATGTCAACCAAAATTGCTGGTGCACCAGCAATGCATCATTTGACAAGTGGTGCATAGAGAATGTGGCATCATAAATGCAATCTGTGACAGATACCCAAGCAACATGTATGACACTCCCACACATAATTAGAGAATGTGGAAACTACAGTAAAAATATGGGATGACACATCCTAAACAATCACCTAATAAGTAGCTAACATAGCTGATGACAAAACAGAAAGCTATAAAATATATTCTGTAAATAAAACATAATTTATAATGGCTTGATAGAAAATATTTTTTCCTTGCCAGTGAAAACCCACTAGAGCCACAGCACATCACTGTCATCTGCAACCCACACGTTACTACAAAGGAAAGATCTAATAAGGTCAGCTCCATGACACAGAGGGGTGGAACCTTGGCTATAACACATGGCATAGGTTTGATTACCACTTCCATTCCCTGAGAAGTTAGCCTTTGGGATAGGATGAACTAGCATTTTTACCAACCCACGTATCCGGGGGGGGGGGTAGTGTTACACCTAAAATGCATGATTTGATTGGTGTAGACCAGTGACACTACTCCAGAGGTGTCTGTATGTGCAATGGATGCTGGAAACTGTATGGGACAGTTGGTAGGATTTTCCATAGAAGCCCTCTGATGCTGTGAGAAAAGTCCCATACTGGGAAGCCTCAATCTAATCTTTGCATGCTTGCCCTGACACTAGGGGTATCTCTGCTAATGGGGGCAGGTTATGACCCCCCATCTAAACTAAAGAGCTGCAAGAGAAACTGAAGTGGATAATCAAGAAGGGGTTCAAAGATAGGGCCAATGACAGACAGCTGCAGTGAGAGCAATAAAGACACATACAAATACAAAATAAATAAATAAAAGCAGCAGTTTAAAGATAGGGCCAATGACAGACAGCTGCAGTGAGAGCAATAAACAAACATACAAATCCAAAATAAATAAATAAAAGCAGCAGTTTAAAGACAGGACCGATGACAGACAGCTGCAGTGAGAGCAATAAAGAAACATACAAATCCAAAATAAATAAATAAAAGCAGCAGTTTAAAGATAGGGCCAATGACAGACAGCTGCAGTGAGAGCAATAAACAAACATCTAAATACAAAATAAATAAATAAAAGCAGCAGTTTAAAGATAGGGCCAATGACAGACAGCTGCAGTGAGAGCAATAAAGAAACATACAAATCCAAAATAAATAAATAAAAGCAGCAGTTTAAAGACAGGACCGATGACAGACAGCTGCAGTGAGAGCAATAAAGAAACATACAAATCCAAAATAAATAAATAAAAGCAGCAGTTTAAAGATAGGGCCAATGACAGACAGCTGCAGTGAGAGCAATAAACAAACATACAAATCCAAAATAAATAAATAAAAGCAGCAGTTTAAAGACAGGACCGATGACAGACAGCTGCAGTGAGAGCAATAAAGAAACATACAAATCCAAAATAAATAAATAAAAGCAGCAGTTTAAAGATAGGGCCAATGACAGACAGCTGCAGTGAGAGCAATAAAGAAACATACAAATCCAAAATAAATAAATAAAAGCAGCAGTTTAAAGATAGGGCCAATGACAGACAGCTGCAGTGAGAGCAATAAAGACACATACAAATCCAAAATAAATAAATAAAAGCAGCAGTTTAAAGATAGGGCCGATGACAGACAGCTGCAGTGAGAGCAATAAAGAAACATACAAATCCAAAATAAATAAATAAAAGCAGCAGTTTAAAGATAGGTAAATAAATAAAAGCAGCAGTTTAAAGATAGGGCCAATGACAGACAGCTGCAGTGAGAGCAATAAAGAAACATACAAATCCAAAATAAATAAATAAATAAAAGCAGCAGTTTAAAGACAGGACCGATGACAGATAGCTGGAGTGAGAGCAATAAACAAACATCTAAATACAAAATAAATAAAATAAATAAAATCAGCACAGAAGGTACTGTGACTGAGCATGTGATTGGATTACTGAAATCATATTTATTTTGCCTAGATATTACATTCTGGATTTATTTATTTATTCTTTCTTTTATCTCAAAACTACACACATTTCGATAGTTCTGGTTTGTGGTACACTCCACTATTTTTGAACCTTTCTTACTGTAGTGCAACTGTGAAATTGTTTTATATATAAGTTAGGGAGGTGGGGGCCAACATCTCCACGTGGGGTTGCAAGGGGGATATCCTTGCAAGCACAATTTTTTTGCTTGCATATTTTTTGTTATTTTTCCCAATGCTGAAAAATCAATGAAATGTGACTCATTGGAGAATGAGTTGGTGGAGCACAGGGAGAGAGCCTGGACATATCCATTGATGCCTTTCAGTATACTCAAAAAAAAAAAAAAAAAAAAAAAAAAACATCTGAGATAATCATTATTTATCCAAGCTGCAACAATGAAAAAGAGTGCCCTCTTCCATGGAATATTACCATAACTACGTTTTCGTTTTACATGGACCATAAATGTTATTATCAGAATAGAAAGACTGTACAATCAAATAAAAACAAATATGGGAAATATATACTAACTTACCAAAAGGTATTCCCCCTACTCTGAGTACAATGATAACTCACTGAGTCTAGGTTAACAAAAAGGATGAAAAATGGTGTATTATTTTTGAAGTCCTTTATGGACATGACACTATGATACTACAGTATAGGCTGGTTTGAAGTCGAGTGTAGGTTTTTGACTGCTGTATGCAGTTTGGATTGCTTTCTGCCCTCATAGTAACAAATTGTAAAATCCTCTTTTCTCTTTTTTTTTTTTTTTGAAGAATAGGTTTACTTTTTTAAGAAAGAAGAATGTATTGTAGGGAATTTAATACAGTATATTTTATCCATGCAGAGTATCTGAGTATTTATTTATCTGTTAATGGTTCCTTCTCAGTATTATCAGGATGGGGCTATTGCTGTAAATAAAATTAATGTTTCAGAAGTTGTTTAACTTGAGAAATATTTTTGAGATATATATATATATATATATATATATATATATATATATATATATATATATATATATATATGTCTCTATGGATTATGCTACAAAAATGTGTAAAACCTATCATTTATACAGCTATATTTCTGAAGAGTAGACAGACAAAACTAAACAAGTCTTACATGGATTAGTCAATAGGGCTAATAGCACAACCAGTTTGTTTTAGTGAAAGGACTGTTAAGCTGTGGAAATATTGTAAATGATTTAAAGAGGGAGAGATGTAATTCAATATTTGATGTCTGAAAGTGTCTCAGCTGGCTCAAATTAGAGTTCTGGAATGCTGCACACAGTTTATAAATAGAGGTTTAAAGTCATTGAGGTATAATTCAGTTTTTGATGGCTGAATGTATTATGGGTGTTAAGTTGTGGATGTACTGCACACTGATAGTCATGGAGGCTAAACATACTAATCATTCTGGGGATATTTGATAGCCAAAGTGGGAAGGATTTATAGAAAATGTAGAGTGACTGGGTGGATGAGTAATAGACCTAATATGTGGCTGTCCGAAGACTGTGGAAGAGATATTGGATTGCTTGTTATCTCGGATAAGGATTTAGTTTATGAATTAGGTGATACGGTGATGATTTGGCATCATAATGAGTTTGCAGTCAATCAGCAGCTTAAAACTAAGGTGTATATGATGGATGCTAATGCCTACATTATTAAGGTGAGAGGTATATAAAAAATATTTTCTGTGCTGAGAAGGCTAAACCTTTGAAAGTGTTGTGACAGTAAAAATTATGAGTTTTTATATATAATTGTTCAGTTTGGGTGTTGTTTAGTATATTGCATTTGTTTAAGGTTGAAACAGCACATTGAGAGAAGGCATGTACAGAAGGCCTGAGAAGGTCTGCAGCTGAGACTTTCAGGGCAGCCTGTTGCTTGTGGGACTGCACAAGGCTGATCCTGAAGGGCTGACTAACTCTACAGACATTAATCCTGATTCAAGGTACCCTGAATAATGTGCTTATTCTTCTGGAGACTTGTTTTAGAAAGATAAGCAAGTTATATGTCTGTTATATTTTCACTTTGTTTCTACAAACTTGTACTTTTGTATACAGTTGCCTCCATCGCCTTTTAAAACATATACATTAGGTAGTGATGCAGTAATGATTTTCTATTCTACAACTTGTACTTTTGTATACGGTTGCCTCCATCACCTTTTAAAACATATACATTAGGTAGTGATGCAGTAATGATTTTCTATTCTACAAACTTGTACTTTTGTATATGGTTGCCTCCATCACCTTTTAAAACATATACATTAGGTAGTGATGCAGTAATGATTTTCTATTCTACAAACTTGTACTTTTGTATACTGTTGCCTCCATCACCTTTTAAAACATATACATTAGGTAGTGATGCAGTAATGATTTTCTATTCTACAACTTGTACTTTTGTATACAGTTGCCTCCATCGCCTTTTAAAACATATACATTAGGTAGTGATGCAGTAATGATTTTCTATTCTACAACTTGTACTTTTGTATACAGTTGCCTCCATCACCTTTTAAAACATATACATTAGGTAGTGATGCAGTAATGATTTTCTATTCTACAACTTGTACTTTTGTATACGGTTGCCTCCATCACCTTTTAAAACATATACATTAGGTAGTGATGCAGTAATGATTTTCTATTCTACAAACTTGTACTTTTGTATACGGTTGCCTCCATCACCTTTTAAAACATATACATTAGGTAGTGATGCAGTAATGATTTTCTATTCTACAACTTGTACTTTTGTATACGGTTGCCTCCATCACCTTTTAAAACATATACATTAGGTAGTGATGCAGTAATGATTTTCTATTCTACAAACTTGTACTTTTGTATACGGTTGCCTCCATCACCTTTTAAAACATATACATTAGGTAGTGATGCAGTAATGATTTTCTATTCTACAAACTTGTACTTTTGTATACGGTTGCCTCCATCACCTTTTAAAACATATACATTAGGTAGTGATGCAGTAATGATTTTCTATTCTACAACTTGTACTTTTGTATACGGTTGCCTCCATCACCTTTTAAAACATATACATTAGGTAGTGATGCAGTAATGATTTTCTATTCTACAAACTTGTACTTTTGTATACGGTTGCCTCCATCACCTTTTAAAACATATACATTAGGTAGTGATGCAGTAATGATTTTCTGTTCTACAAACTTGTACTTTTGTATACGGTTGCCTCCATCGCCTTTTAAAACATATAGATTAGGTAGTGATGCAGTAATGATTTTCTATTCTACAAACTTGTACTTTTGTATACGGTTGCCTCCATCGCCTTTTAAAACATATACATTAGGTAGTGATGCAGTAATGATTTTCTATTCTACAAACTTGTACTTTTGTATACGGTTGCCTCCATCACCTTTTAAAACATATACATTAGGTAGTGATGCAGTAATGATTTTCTATTCTACAAACTTGTACTTTTGTATACGGTTGCCTCCATCGCCTTTTAAAACATATACATTAGGTAGTGATGCAGTAATGATTTTCTACTTTTGCCTTTTCCATTTCCTTGTTTCCCTCTTATCCAATACAGAATGTAGGAGAGTATTCAAGTTCATGTTTATTGACGAGAATACAGGTGAGTAAAACATGTTGTAGGTACAGCGTTTATTTAGATTCCACAGTAAGCTATACCATTCATACTAGAGTTTGCAGTACAGTAGGATAGATATAAGGCAGAAGTTACAGTTTAAGCAAACATTCAGATAGTTAAAGCTGCTCGCTGAGAGTGAGCACAGATGGGTCTTTTTTCTGGTATTTTATCAATTTTGCCTGAGCTCTTTGAATGTGAGAAATTACAAGTGTCATGTTTGAGTCCAATAATATGGATACTAAACCAGACCACACATAATACATAGTCAGTGGTGGATAAAGTGATAACCAGGCCTTTATAAGATGGGTGCATTGTTTGCATGGGTCTGTAGTTGGCACAGTGTTTTATTCACAGCTAATCTGTATCTGAGTGGTTTGTCTCATTACATGAGGGTATGCAGATCTGTATGCTCATTAACTGACAGCTAATTGGCACATTTAACAGTGAGTCACTGCTATTTACCTGGAGGTGAAAGGAGGGTAAAGTGACAGATTTGGAGAACCTTCAGTTTTTTTTTGGGAAGTAGGCAAGTAAGGATAAACCATATTCCCACTGTGTTAGTATGATGCTTTTACTTATGATTGTTTTGCCTTCTGCAGTAAGGAAGTGAGTCAAAATAAAAAAATAAATAAAATAAAATAAAACTGGGATAAAGGATGACTTCAGCTTCACTATTAAGGTGCATTTCACCCAAACTCTGACTACAAAATTAAAACAATGAAACAGGAATGATAAAATAATAAATTCCAATGACAGTAAAACATAATTATACAACAACCTCCCATTAACATTCAAAAACGTGCACACTGATTGGTCAGCGTGCACGTTGTAAATCTGAGTTATAGTAATGGAAAAAGCTCCGGTCGCCCGGACTTTTTCCATTTCTATAAATCTTACAGAACACTGTCTCGCTATGTTAAATGAGTTTAACATAGAGAGGCACCTTTAAGAAAAGCAACAGAGATTTTCTGTTGCTTTTTTTTAAAGCTGTCTCGCTATGTTAAACCCATTTAGCATAGCAAAACAATTTGTAAAAAGCAACGGAGATCTTACTTTCTTGGTTGCTTTTTTCAAAACTGTCTCACTATGTTAAATGGGTTTAACATAGCGAGACAGCTTTAAAATAAGCAGCAAAGATTCTCCATTGCTTTTTTAAAAGCTGTCTCGCTATGTTAAACCCATTTAACATAGCGAAACAGTTTGTAAAAAGCAATGGAGATCTTGCTTTTTCCATTGCTTTTTCAAAATTGTCTCGCTATGTTAAATGGGTTTAACATAGTGAGGCAGCTTTAAAATAAGCAACGGAGAATCTCTGTTGCTTATTTTAAAGCTGTCTCACTATGTTAAACCCATTTAACATAGCAAAACAGTTTGTAAAAAGCAACAGAGATCTTGCTTTCTCCATTGCTTTTGCCCACAGCTCTGATATACTGCATAGGCATACGCCTGCACAGTACATCAGAACTGTTGCAGAATACCAGACAGCTGTGGAAGGGCAGCAAGGAGGCATTATACAATGCCATTATTTAAGAAAAGTAATTATTTTTTTTCTTAAATAATGTCATTGTATAATAGCAATAACCCACTTCTGGGTGTGGGTAATGCCTGATTTACCCAAGGTTGTCTTTGTTTGGCCACTCGGGCTTCGCCCTCGTGACCAAACCACACCAACCATGGGTAAATCCAGCATTACCCACACCCAGGCGTGGGTTATTGCTATAACAAATCACATACACTAAAAGGTCAGCTTAGCAACAGAAAAAAGTCAAATATGCCATTAATGAATATTAATGATTAATTACAATGACTGAATTATCAGATTATGGACAATAAAGTCAATAATCCAATTATTCAGTAAAATCTGGACAATAGGAAGATATGTCACAAGCTCTGTTCATAACGATTTGATCTCTATTTTATATGTAATTGTTTTTGGACAGCATTTACAACTTCTGAATTAACAGGAATGAAAAGGTCTAATGCTAAAAGCTGTGTTTTTTTTAGATAAATATGTTCTTATATTTTTTATTCTTGACCCTTGGCAGCACTTGTGATTTTCTAATATATGCCAAAATTTGACTTCAGATTAAATGTATTAATCAGAGGATTGAGATGTTTTACATAATTAAGTTACTATTAGAACAGTAGTACATGCTTGCTAAGGATGGTTTTATTTTGTATATATGCATCTACATTTGTGTGTGTGGGTATGCGTGCACATGTGTGTGTGTGTGTGTGTGTGTGTGTGTGTGTGTGTGTGTGTGTGTGTGTGTGTGTGTGTGTGTGTGTGTGTGTGTGTGTGTGTGTGTGTGTGTGTGTATGTGTGTGTGTGTGTGTCTTTTACCTACATGGTTAAAGAAAGAGCTTGTCAAATAAGTTGCTATTGCCGGCACTTCTTTCCTTTCTTTCACTTGGTAAAAGCAGGCAGGAGAGATTGCTACAGTGACTGTAGGACTGGAGCAGCAGATAGGCTGGGTAAAGGAAATTAACTGATAGGACCAGGAGAAAGGGAGAAGGAAAGGATGACAGCATTCCTGTTAAGTAATGACAACCTACACTATAACGTCTACAGACATGCCTCTCAACCTCTTAGTGCAACAAATCTGGACAAAGCCTAACAAAAATGGGGGGACAAAGGCCTAAAATAGGGGCAGATTATAAGTATTGCTCTTACAAACTTAGAAAGTTGCTAGAGTAACAGGGTTTGTGTTAACATGCATTTTCTGAAAGATTTGAAGTGTGAATCTCAAATGTATGGCATTATTTTGTGACTTCATTCTTGAGATCATCCTAGTGATTTGCCAGAAAACCACATTTTATGAGGAACAAACCAAAAATGTGAGGCAAAAATCTCATAGGATAATTGCTCATAGGTTAGTACTAGGCTAACTCCTTGTGTTTGTAAGGCAAACACCTTAACCATTAGACCATCCTCCCAACATCTGGACAGTTGAGAAGTATGTCTACAAAGTAGAGATTGCAGAATATTACTGACAAGGAAAGTAGCACAGTGCTTTTATAGTGCAAGTAAGAGAGGGAGAAAGTGATTTGAAAAGGATGACCCCAAAACTTTTAAAAGTAGTAGCAAAACAAGATTTTTCAACCTATTTATCCTTATTCCTGTTAAAAGTCCTTTGATTGAGTGATCAGCAATTTCATTGCCGATAAACAAGAGCTAGTGGCTAGATGTCATCATTCAGGCAATGTTCAGGTATTTTCCTCTGCCCTGTCCTCAGCTGTATGACTGGAACACCTGATGCATCAAGCGATCACACTAGCGAGGCCCATGCATGAGCATGTTTGTGTATGACTAACCGAGATTATAATTCACAGTGCTTAGTGAGTGTGCACATCCTGAATCTTTATGAGGGTTTGCTGCCATATTCAGCCTCCATTTTGTATCCATAATGTAGTGGAATGGACTGCATTCTGATATGTTACTCTGTTGCTGATATGGTTCCTGATACAAGTGTGTAATTGTTGTAGTTGTCTCTAAATATGATATATATTAGAATCAGTCACTGAGAATGTACTAATGTCTCATTCTTTTCATTTTCAAAGCTCACACTCATTATGAAACACATTTTAGAATAGATTTTATGTGAAGATCATGGCAACATAGCAGCTACAATTCTTTAGAGCATGCAACATATGTCCCCCCCCAAGAGTGGAGAGATGGTGGAGCCCCTTCGTTCCTCTCCCTCCCCTAATTAGCTCTTCCAGTGCCAGGGCTATTAATCAAACCCTCAACATCTGAGTTGTAGGCGGGAATCTTTCCTTGTAGAAGTTAATTTATGATTTTGTTCACTATTGCATGTAAGGCTATTGCTAACAAATGTCATACAAGATCTGACAAAAGCTTGTAGTTTGCTATAGTCAACAGGCACATAATTTAAAACTGTAAAAAAATTACATTCAGAATCTGCTCAGGACAGAACTCTGGGTTTTTTGGCTTCTTGTGTATATGTTTTTCCTTTCTAATGCAGGAATAGTGATATTGTAAGGCAAGGGGTGACCACAGAGATTTACTAGTAAAACCAAAGATGGAATATAGTTAGTAAAAGCTGGGCTTCCATTTTTACATTCCTTCTCTTTGCTTGTCTCTTAACTGTCACTGTAATTTAATGACTTGAGCTCTGTGTCCCCTTCAATTTTTCATTTGATATCCATAGCTAACCTACCACTTTTGCAGTTTTTATTTAAGCAAATAAAACATTTATGCTCCAGCTGAGTTGAAAATCTGTTATTTATGTACAACTCACTGTGTTTTTAATTTTGAAAACATATTTTCAAAGAAGGAAAGAAATGGTGCAGTGGTAGTGTTGTCCCCTTACAACTAGAGGTTCTCCAGTTTGAATTTCAGTTGGAGTGTCTTCTGTGCACAGTCTGCATGTCCGCCCTGCGTTCATGTGGGTTTCTTCTGGGTGCTCCGGTTTCTTTTCACGTTACAAAGACATGCATCTAGAGCATTTCTCCCCGAGCCTCTGCTGAAAATTGGCTTCATTCCAAGCTGGACTTTCCCTATTAACAAATGTTAAATAAATAAAGTTCATTTGTTTCTATGATGAATGACTATAGAAAGTCTATGCTTGAAATGCAGGCTAAACAGTGAAAAACTGAAAATATAATTCTGGGTTCAGGCTGGAGAAAACAGACACATACCACTACCAATTTTCTGTGTCTGCTCTAAAAACCTACAGGCTTCCCTTCTTTTTGAATTCATCTCTGATATTTATATTTGACATGCCACAGTTTTTTGTACTAGGAAGATCTGACAGTTCATACCAGGGTTACTAAACGACTTAAAAGGCAATGAAAAAACCTTAGTAGGTTGTTTTAAATTGTACAGTTTGCAGAGAGTGTAACTTCCTGTTTAATGCTTGTATGTTTTACTTACTAAAGAGTATGCTTATGTTCTCCCACCATATCTGACCATTTTATCTTCCAAATAAAACACTCCAAGTGTTAAAGCCAACATTACCAAGTGCACATTCCTTAGTCATAAATTCAGCTGTAGCGGCATCTCTGAGTCATACTTGCTTTTATCATAATGTCTGCAACAACGTTTTACTTTTTATTGTTTTGTGTCTTGGTGAGTTATTCACAATTTAAAGAATAATTCCATTCAAGCAGCTGATGCTTAAACCCTGTAGTTTGATGAAAAATCTTTTCAAACTATGCCCCCTTTAAAGATAAAAAACACACTGGATAAGAAGCTGTGCAGAGAATCTTGGCTGACTTGCACAACTCTCAGAGTAAGTTCATCAGTCAAAATGGCATGTTATGACTTTAAATTAATACATTACTCCGCATTCAACAGATAACTCCCACAAATTAAATGGTGTTTGCCTCCCAGTAAGACAATGATGTCTTTCTACACTGTATTTCATGTAGATGATACAGATGCAGTCATGAATTTTGTAAATTGTTGGCATTTTGCTATAATGATTATTATTATTGATCATCGAAAGTCGCATTACTGATTAAAAAGATAGAACTTGCTTTGTTAAGCATATATTTGGCTTACAAAGGAATCTCCTTTGGGAAATATTTCATAAAATATAATGATCAGCAAAATAAGATGGTATTTCCTTAGTGTTACTTGTTTTAGGCTTTGGATGTTATTATTAGGCTCACTAAGTACCATTAAGAAAACACTATACTTAATACAATAAAATATAAAGGTGCCCATACATTTCTCTGGTTTTGCATGGTTGTTATATACATTTTCATAAATTTAGTTTTTTTTTTTTTCAGGGTATAGACTCTGCTTGCAGAATTCATTTAGGGGTCTACTATTCTGCACCCAATTAAATTTGCAGACTTCAACTACATTTCATTGTGATTTGAAATGAACCTTGTCTGCTACTTTTACTTAGTTATTTATTTTATTTATTTATTTATTTTACATTTGTTAACCGGGAAAGTCCGACTGGATACAGGTCTATTTTCAGCAGAGGCCCGGGGAGAAAAGCTCCAAATGTACAAAAACAAGTGCAAATACAGTGAAATTATTACAGTGAGTTATCACAAAACTGAGATTTGTTTAACAATATGTACACACAGGTACATGTTAAAGTTAAATTTTATAAGATACTTCTTTATACTGACAGTTTTTCTGCCATCTGCAGTTATCTATGGTAGCACTCTATTCAGTAAATTTCTTGGTCCATTTGCAGTAACCGAGGGTTTTAACTTTAGATTGCTGTAATTCAGCAGTACAGCTTGTAAATACATTTCTCTTTTTTCTTTTTGTGCATTAACTTCTCAGGCTCCAAAATGTATCAGTGCCTCATTATCATATTGCATGTCCTGTGAGTACTTCTGTTTGTCAAATAGATGCTTCTATCTTGTATAGCCCAGTAAAAAATTATACTAGATAGTCCATGAAAATTCTGGAGGACTCTATTATAGGCAGATGTTGAAGATGGTGTAGAAAATTAAACAGTTACTTTATATGCTCTAGGGATACACAAATGGTACATCTATTTTAATGCCATAGCCCAGTAGAAATAATACACAGAAAACTATAAAATCTTTAGTGACTAGGAATTATGATATATCACTAAACTGCTTTGCTGCAGATACTCATTGATTATCATGGATTGGCACTCATATTTGGCAGTGTAACTGCAATAGATTATGACACATTGTCAATAGCCAGATCTATTCACTGTCACAGAAGAGACTAATAAAATGCAGTGAGTACATAAGACAGAAACTGTTACTGCCTGACTCTATCTGTAAAAACACAGAGAGTGGGATGGATGGTTCACTTAATGTAATAAGAGACGTACAAGCCAAGGAAGGTGGAGTTTGATGTTTAAGAAGTTTTCTAACTTGTACTAGTTATGGTGTAATAAAAAATTGTCACCTAGAATATAACTAGTCCATTTCAAGCAGTTTCATATTTATTTCTTTTTCCTAATCCTAACTCTTTCCTTCTCAAATTAATCGCTGTTTTATTATAAATGGATATGCTGATATTCATCAAACTTGATTGCTAAATTATGCATTCCTTTACGGTCATTGTGGCTGCGCAGTCATAAAGCAACCAAAATACATTTTTTAGTGTAGAATATTTTAAATTTAAAACGTTGAATTCTGCAAAGTAACACATGGTGGTTTGCTGCTTTTCTTATACTAAATATTACACATCCACATGCACACATATTTTTTTCCTATAGTTGATATTTGCTTTTATCTATTGAAAAATCTTAGTGCAGATATGGTTATAGACTTGTTTGTATACTATCCAGAGTCTTGGATAAGTATCTAACTTAAGCTTGTAAGTACTGACCCCAAGTCAGCTTGCTAAATACACCAAGCTCATTCATGCTTTTAAGACATACAGTCAACGACGCATGTGTTATATTTATATTTGCACGTGCTTCAGATACTAAAAATGTACAAATCCTTTTTAGGGAATTAAAAGAAATCTTATATTTAAAATTATAATTTATTTCAATGCATTTTAGTAACATCAAATAGACATTGACTCATACTGCTACAATAATCTGAATTAGTTTCACTGTTTTACTCACGCTATCAGCATTTTTTCTTCTGGCCACAGGCTTTGCTGATCATAATTGAATCTCAGAGATATTAGGCATATCAACATATAACGGACATTGTTTAATCATATGTGGGGGTAGCATACCTAGGTTGGGAATGGGAAAACATGTATGTATGTAAAATGGTTGTTTCTGGTGTTGGTGCCATTAGGTACTTACAACCATCATCCTAAGATTACCAGAGCCTTTCATCTTAGTCTATGCCTATCCTGTCTGCACAGCAATATATATATATATGTAAATCTACATAGTCTTCCATGCATCCATCCATCCATCTGCAGCCCCTTTTTCCCATTCGTTTCACATGGGGTTGGGGTGTCACTTCAACAGCGATAATCATCAGGAGTCAGTTTACAAACACTGGGTGGCTAGCCCTATCACAACTGTTCTTCTCTACCATACACACACACACACACACACACACACACACACACACACACACACACACACACACACACACACATATATATATATATATATATATATATATATATATATATATATATATATATAAATACACACACACACACACACACACACACACACACACACACACACACACACACACCTGTCAGTTTAGAGTATTCACGCCACCTACTGCATGTCATTAGAATGTAGGAGGAAGCTGGAACACCTGGAGAAAGCCCACACTTACAAAGCGAGGACATGCAGACACGGAAGGCACCTCAGTTGAGAAATGAAGCCGAAAACTTCTTACTGTAAGGTGACAGTGCTACCCACTATGTTATTGTATTAACTAAATACACAGATATTCCTCTAGCTTACCCATTCCAGAGTACCTTTACATTATGTACACCTGGAGCCAGCTATCTACCACATTATGTAGGGATACACCATGCCATTCAGTGTAAGTACCTCTGCATAGCACTTGTCTCTCCTAGGTTCTGCTTCATCATGTGGATACTCTAATGCAGAACATTATGGGACCATTACAAGAAGCATGCCTGGCTTTCTAGGTGTTGTTAGTTGACTTATACTTGTTCCATTGCTTTGGGCAGTGACTGCTCAGTTATTTTTGAAATCCATTGTAGCCATTGGTTTTACCCATGAAGGGCTGTGCTTTTGTTCATTAGCATTAATTACTTAAGGGAGCAAGTGAGTGTGCTTTAAGACTCAACTTTTGTTTGAGTTCATGTTGTAACCTTAGAACATCGCCCTGCCCAAGCATAAACTGTTTTTGAATCCTGTCCAGTGAGTGACTGAAAGTTAGAAATCATGCACGACTCAAACCAGACCAATTGTTCACTGCCATTCCTGTCATCTGATTTGTCCTGTTTTACAGTGCAGGCTGGCTCTTAGTAACATGCAGCTATGCTTGTTTATTACTCCTTTTCCTCTTTTTCAGGTATTGATATGACTTACCCACAATTAATTCCACCATAAGTAAACCACTTGTCCAGTTGAAAATGCCCTTTGAGGTTTTTGCAGCAGGATTTATAGCCCTAGATGATCTTTAGTGCTAAGTTAACCAGTAGTCAGAGATGTCATCAATCTGGCTTCCTGAGAACTTTTTCACTTAAAATTCTATATAAGGAGATGTAGTGATACTCATGTGATATTTACGTTCCTATGAACTACACTGCTATTTTTCTTGATTATAATTAATGGAATATTCTTCCTCTGGTTAAATCTAGAGAGTGCTCACTATTCAGAAATTAACTAGCTTTTACCTAAGGGAAGGCAAACAATGTGCTGGTGATAACTGAGTGTTTTCTCTAAGATGCTTCACTTGTGATATCAACTTATATTCAAATCCAGGTTATAAGTGGAATGGCTGTATAGTTTGTTTTTGTACAAGGGACTGATATCAGTCCAAACAGTTACAACAAAGGAAATCATCTGATTTGCAACAGCTATCATAGCCTCATTGGAAGCTGTACATGTCAGTATATACAATGTCTGAATAACTGTTTCAGCATATGAAGGCTTTCTGCCTGACTCATAATACTATGTAGCCCTATAAACCATGCGTAGTGCTATACCTATTCTGATAGAGCAAATCAAAAAAGGTGTTACTGTTCAATGCTAGTCTAAACAAGGAACTCCACTCCCTACGAGCTCTCCTCACCCTTGCTGTTGTCCATGCAGTTACTAAGACATGGTTTGAAGCTGTAGATAGCACCCTGTAAATGCAAGGCTATAATGCCTTTCACACATTTAGACCAGCAACTAACCAGACAGGGACAAAAGGTGAAGGAGTCTCAATCTGCATAAAAAATAAATATATGTCAAGGCTGGTCAAACAGGACAAAACATTTGAGCTTCTCTACATTCAAATCAGCATAGGCAAAATCCCATAGCACTTCCTTGCAAGCTATAGAGCCCCCTTTGTGATTCGGGAAACCCATACCATGTATTTAAGTTTACTGGAAACACTCATCATCCAACCCATTGCCATATCCATGGGTGACTTTTATGTCACTATTTACTGGGAATCATATGCAGACCATCTCAAAAAACTCCAGCTTTACTCAGTCGCATATCACCTATTCATAGGCGATCTCTGCCTAACATACAAAGCTATGTCAAACCCAGAGCTGTTGGACATGCTCCACTTAAAGAAATCCCTCTGAACTACATGCTGTAGGGACCTAAACCTTGTCACCACAATAAACAGGACATACTGGAGGGATAGATTTCTGTCCCAGAGACGTCCTATACTCTGGAACAGACTACCTATCTATGTCGAACAGAGCTCCTCATTAGCACTCTTCAAGAAAAATCTTGATGATTGGATGGGAAATAGGAAATTCACCCCGGGAACCCTTCTGTGGCTCTACTCGACAGGGGCACAGGAAAATAATTTTCTTGGGTGGCGAAAGCCAGGGAACCTTTTGGCTATGCTTATATAGACCCTAGGGCCAATAGCCTACTACCTACCTATGAACCTATGCACCATATGTGCAGGCACAGAGATTCCTGGATTTTGTAAACACAAACTCCCTATTTGAGATTATCAATATGCTGACCAGTGGTGCAAACATACTGCATCTGGTCCTCACTAATATAGGAGAGTGCTGCAGAACCCCTAATGTACTGCCCTCTCTGGTGAAGTCAGACCACAAAACAGTCTCCTCTGAAGTAAAAATAAAACCCAGAACCTTAGCTAACACTAGACTGTTCTGGAACTTCTCTTAAGGTTAATTTCTTACTAATAAGTGATAACCTGGGAAAATGCAAAGTCCCCCCAAACCCTGAGAAGACTGTTGCCTACATGGAGCTGTTCCCAGAAACCCTATACAAGCATGTTGATAGGTGCATAGAGGCAGTTGTATCCATCAAGAGGAAGTACAGAATAAAATAAAAAAACAAGCCTCCTGGTGGAATCACAACATCAACAGGATGTGTTACAGAAGGAAGAAAATTATGGCAAAAATTAAGCCATCATGATAAAGCACTCTCATCTAACTAAACAAGCAGCTCAGAAGACAAATAAAGTCTACCTAAGCCAAATGTGAGGTACATTTGGTCTCCCTGGCCAAGGAAAACCACAACACATTCTTTAGCTATGTCTGCAACCTCAAAGGTAATACACAATTGTGAGCAGAGCTTATTGTTAATAGAACCACATTTACAGAGACAGAAGATATAGCAAATAAACTGTCAAGAAAATTCAGCTCTAACTTTAGCCCCACCCCCAAAGCCTCCCATCAGGAAATACCATCAAATATACCCCCAACTCTCACTGTGGATCAGGTCCTCAATGTTGTCTCTAAGGCCAAGAATACTCCTTCAATGGGCCCTGACAATATCCCAGGCTGCCTTCTAAAGACTGTGCAACATAACCAATCAGGTCCTCTGGAATCACTATTTAACAGGCCTTGTGCCTTACAAATGCAGAACAAAAAACATCATTTCTCTGCACAAAGTGTGGCCATCTACAGACCCTGGAAACTACAGACCCATAAGTCTCACTAGTCTCATATACAAAAAATTATCATGGAAATGATCACTACAGGCATAGGAAACCTCTTACTCTGAACCCAATCCAGTTTGGTTTTATCAAGGGCAGATCATACCTCCTCAATGTTGTGGACTTCTCTGAGAAGATCATCAAAGGAATGAATGAGAGCAATGCAGTTCAGACTGCTTGTCTTGACTTGGCCAAGGCATTTGATACAATACCCAGCTCTGGCATTCTTAATAAACTCAAGAGGTTTGGTATAAACTGTTATGTCACACAGTGGACAGCCAGCTAGCTCATAGGCAGGACCCAGGAAGTTAGAATTGGGGAGCCCACCTATTCAAAGAGATTAGTCACCAGTTCAGTCCCTCAGGGTTCATTCCTGGAACTACCCCTTTTTAGCAAAAACAGATTTGACTGACCAGATTTGCAGAAGATTGGAAATTAGGAGCACTCATAGAGTCCCCAACCAATACTAATGTTCTACAAGTAGAGCTGACACAGAGAAATAATTTGTGTCAGAGCCATGAACTAAAACTAAATGACAAGGAATGCATAATAGTATCCATTGGGAAGTCAGCCACCCAAGATAACTATCATATTGACAATACATCCCTAAGAGTTGACCCATTAGTAAGGGACTTGGGGACACACATAGACAGCAATTTAGCCTTTGGCCATCATATGTCAATGGTAGTGAGGAAATCATTGTATGTTGTGCAACCATTAAATAAAAGTATTGCATCAAGGTCCAAGGAGGTCATTGTTCCACTGTATTTGGCATTCATCTGACCTATCACTGAGTACAATGCCTGCTTTGGTATGTACCTAGACAGGCACATCTAGCAAATGGAACGTCCACAGAGATTTCTCACTAATGTAATACTGTGCATAAATAGTATATCTGGTGCAGAAAAAGCCCTATCCTTGTTTTCTGTTTCCTACATGCTTCTGAGGGGAGATGTATGCCTGGCATACAAGGCATTGCCAGGCCCCATTATATGATGTATCTCCATATCCGCATAATAAACAGCATCAAAATTACCCATTCTATAGACTTAAACCTTGCTTGTGATATAAATAGGACCTGCTGGAGAAACAGGTATGTATCCGAGAAACTTCCCTTTCTTTAGGACTGGTTCTCCATCCATGTGAAGCAGAATTCCTCCCTAACCCAATTAAAGTGCAACTTGGGCAAATGGATGGGGAACAGGAAGTTCACCCGTGGTTTGGCACCTATGTCTCTAATGGATAATGGCAGCTTGTACATTGTTCATCTCTCAGGACTCTGCTTTTTCAATGTTCCATCTCATAAGGCACTGCTTAAACTTACCAAAGATGCCAGAACTTGTCAGAGATTCAGAATGCATGACTAGGCTTAAAATGGTCCCGGTGGTCGTTAGCCTGGTACATACTTTTGAACTAATGAACCTGTAAAGTTAGTAGCTGTTCTTTGCATTAAATATGAAAGCAAAGACCACAGGAAAAGTTTGAACCCCCAAAAATATAAAATTACAGCTTAAAAAGAATACTGCTTTATATATTGCTTTACAGCAGCTGAACCAGCTAGGTAAAATACTGGATTTATTTTTCACTATATGATCAAACCAAGTATCAGTTTTCAGCTCGGAAACTGCTGCATTTGTTAAAGGGATGATATTGTGTAGCAAACAACTTCATGAAGTAATCAGCAAAAAAGTCACAGAATATGCTAGTTCTGAAACCTGAGAGAAGCATCTGATTCTGAAATGACTTTAGGAAACTGAACAGCATGTCAGAGTTTCATAGCCATCATATGTCCAGGACTGAAGAGTGGATAGAGAACCTAGGAAAAGGCAGATACCTTACAACAATAGACCTGACAAATGGGTAATGTCAGATATTGCTTAAAAAAACAAAACAAAAAAAACAGAGTTTGTAACACTTGGAGATCTATTTTAGTACACAGTACCATCATTTGGCCTACATGAAATTCTACTGATGGAAAAATACTGAAATGCCTCTCTTGGCACACTGTTGCATACCAGCAATGGTCATCCATTCAGAGGACTGGGAGTCTCATTTTTCAAAATGTAGGGCTGTGTTAGAATCCATAGGACTGGTAAGTTTGACTATGAATGCTGAAAAGAGTAAGCTAGACATAGTGGAAGCTACATTTTTGATACCGTATGAGGTTTAAAATCACAAGTAAGAAAAAAGAAGAGGTTGACAAGAAAATATGGGTTATACCACCCACTAAAAGGCAAGTAAAGTTTTTCCCTGGATTTGCTGGGCATTACAGAAGGTGGAATGGTCCACTAAAGCAATGAAAACATTTCAGAAATTGAAAAGAATATCATGTGTTTAAGCAGTGTTATTAACTCCTGATTTTACCAAACAGGTGATAGTGGTGGTGGCTTTGCTCTCCAGATGAATTTCTTGACATCCTTGTCTTGGACACATGATAGAGTTGTGATCATTAACTGCAGGTACACAATGCTCTGGAGCTAATTTGATCCACCATATTTCTGGACGAGTAACATTGCTAATCAAATATCCGGTAAGCCAAGGCATACAACATGACAAGCAACCACTGCTTGTGCCCACATTGCAAGGATGTGGCCAGGTTAAGGTAAGGAGGTACTCGACTTATGTGTGTGCACAATGTAAACAAAGGAGTATACACAAAAAAATAGAGATACAGAAGCAAGTGCACATGTACAGAACAACAGCAGAGGGTGAATCAGGAAACATAAGCAAGGGTAAGCCTAGCAACAACTGTACAGAGCATACTTATTCTGTTTTACATTGCATTGGATTAGCTCAGGGACATGTGGAACATCACTGGCATTGTCATTCATATTAACAAAACATTCATTAAAAGTTCAGGAGGCAAAGTGTGTTTTGGAAAATACATGCAAGTAATAAAAATGTTGAACTCCATCTTGCATACATGTATCAAATACAATGCAGGAATACCATAAAAATTAAAAACAAAAGGAAAAAGATTACCAGTGGTACTGGTACATCCGCCTCGCAACCAGTACTCCTGTGTACATCTGAAATTCGAGTCACAGGATGAACAATTACAAAAACAAAAATGGGTGCAAGAATAGCTAACCTCAGTGTGAGAGTAGCCAATGGTCTGTAATTCTATGTTCCAAAACCAAAGCTCAACAATGATCTGATGAATTCCAGTTTGAGGATGAAAGCACTTATAATGACTAAATAAAGCTGAGTTTTGTTTGTGTCCAAGTCTATTTGATTTTTTTTATTTTGTAAAACTGAATATTTACTTCTGAAGTTTTGGACTGCTTAAACCTTGTTGAATGTCTAAAGTTTAAGTGATTGCTGTGATTTGAGACAAAGAAGCATAGACTGCTGGCTACTCTCACCCTGGGGTCAGCTATTGTACTTAAGTACTGTAAAAATAAATTCATAGCTGTGTGGACAAATGTAAAACATTATGGAACACTTGTACATACTTTTCCTGTAAGTACTGATACAGTAATAGTTGGGGCAGTAGCATGTATGTTGTGAAGGGTAGGAAGTGAGACATAGAGCACAGCAAAATCATTTTAGACTGCATACTTTAAGGATATGCCTCAGAATCACAAATGTTATGTACAACAGAAAATAAATTATTATGATGCATAAATTGTTACAGATGTGGAAATCATAACAGGTGTGATGTATCTCCACTGGAGATGTGAAACATGTCATGAAACCCATGTAGTATGATGGAAATGCTGCCACTCATATGGAAGAAGTTCATTCACAACTATTATGTCTGTGAAAGTGTAAATATATATGGATTTGATTACATGAGAATAAGAACAGCCATGAAACTATGATATTCAAAGAGAAGTCATCACAACACATATATACATTAATTCAGTATTGTGTAGCAACAATTGCTTCCAAGACTGCTTCATTGTGTATCAGATGGCACAGGAATGCAAGTTACCTATGTAACAATCACATTACATGTGTATTAACACATGCTTTTACACAAAAATAGTTAACACACTGTTGAGAACCTACACATCTGAAGGGTTTGTGACATTTTTGGAAAATGAGAATTGAAATGAGCATTGTAGAGTAAACAACAGTAATACTTGGATCACAAGATGCAACATACTTCATAGACCATTGCAACAGCCCGTTATGTTAACATATAAATTTTACACAGACCTATAACAGTTGGTGTACTCTGAGCATTGTCTTTAAACTCCATTGTATGACTCCTTGTATTGCCATGTGGCCAAGGCAAATTTCAGCAGTTTTTATCACAGTATGAGAAATGACAAGAAGTGTTCCTCAACATTGATTGCTTATGTTGATTTGTGCTAACAGTCATACAACCGAGAATGTAAAACATACATCATTAAACTGGGCATGCTCAAAGGGATGCATATCAATTATGAGATCAAGATCACTTACCCATCACTGAACAATAACATAGCAGACATCACATCTGCAGAGTAAGCCATTCCAGCATATCACCAAGATCCTCTTTTTATTGTATTTTGTTTGTACAGTCATACAACATATACAATGATGGTTACAAGCACATGCGTACATAACTTGCACTCTGTAGACCTGTCAGTTAGTTGCTGATGCCACAGAATAACACAATTGTGAGCAGTAACATAACTGAATGGATAACCTGAGCATTGTGTTTAGATTCCTATGGTCTGCCTTAAAAGGGAATGTATCACCTGGGGGATCAAAACCCTTCACCTAAGAAAGCATGACCAGTAAGTACCATTGTACACATCAACATTTGTTTACTAAACCAGTGTTGCCTGATAATACTTCATTTTGAACACATTAATACAAGTTAACTAAGTCAACATTGTGTAGACTTGTGCACTAGCTGATGACGTAACATGAGAATTTTTGTTACAATTGTCAAAAAGCACAAATCTGAAGGGATAACATGAACACTGCATTGCAGTACATATGGATTCACCTGAAAAAAAGAGTACAACAATTGGGGGATCATAACCTTCTCAATGTGTAAATATTAGCATTGACTGTAATTATACACATACCAACTGTGGAGTAAGCCTGTACTGCCTGTTATTATTTGGTAAAATGCATTGTACTATTTATACTCTGTCAGATTCAAACCCATACCTACTTGGGCGCTCCATTAACAGCTGGCTCCACAGAAGAAGTCATGACATTGATTACAAAGCAAACATTAGAAGGGATATCTTGAGCAGGGTATTTAGGTGCCTTTAAAATGGAAACCAATACTCGGAAGACTAAAACCTTTTCCCTGTGTTCATTATATCCCTAACTAGAATGTTGTGTATCCCATCTGCTGAGTAACACATTTCTTGTTGTTACTATTTGCTTACACATTGCCAGAATCAAACACCTATCCATCTAAGTCCACATTCTCTAGAGCTATGCATTAACTGCTGATGCCACAGTCATATCACAGTGGTCAGAAAGTACACTCTAGAGGGGATAACATGATGAACATTGTGCTGATATATATATATATATATATATATATATATATATATATATAAATATATATATATATATATATATATATATAAATAAATAAATAAATAAATATATATATATATATATATATATATATATATATATATATATATATATATGTTCCCTAAAAGGGAGGTTGAGAGATCAAAATCCTGTAGCCATGCAAATGTCATCATTAGGTTGAATTAACCACACCAGATTAGTTGGGTAAACTAATCCCATAATTTGCTGATACAGTCATACTAGGTACCCATTTTGAATATCTACCTATTTACGTCTACTTACTCTAGCACTCTGCATTAACTGTTAACACCACAGAAGTTGACCACAGGTGTGTGTGTTTTTGGGTTCCCTATTAAGTAAGCGAATGTGTAATATAGTGAACGCTGTTTAATCAACAGCTAAATGTCGAAACGGCAAAATCCCGAAGACATGGAACAGCAATTTTTTTCCCAGGGGAAAAATCACTGGGCCGTTTTTGGGACTTTGCCATTTCCTCCACTGTGGTGTGATCTCAGAGTTGGTATATTTAAGTAGGGGGTGTGGTGGGCAAACCCCCCCCACTTTATTTTGTGTTTTTTTTTTTGCGAACCAGGGAAAAAATCTCTGTTCCGTTTCTTCTGAATTTTGTATTTTTGTTTTTTTTGGGTCGATTATACAGCGTTCACTATTTTAAACATTTGCTGTTATAATATAGACCTTATTTTTGTTGATTATGTCTTTAAGTTATGTTTGCTTCACAATATCATACATTTGGAGGGATAACTTGAGCAGTGTATAGGAATGGAAATGGCCTCCCTAAAAGGGAGTACAACACATGGGCGATTCCAGATTAAATGTCACCATTAAGTTGAATTCTATATATCAGATCTGTTAATTGAGCCAGTCCTCTCTGTTACTATTTGCTGACTCACACATAGTAGCTAAACATTGCTGTATTTGAACACCTGTCTATCTAAATCCATGGAGGTACAGTGTGCATTAACTGATGATGCCATAGGCGAAGTCATATTCCAAGTATCAGACAGCACATAGCTGAAAAGAAACAGACAAATGTCTGAAGTAATGGGCACTATGATGTTGGAAACAGACACTGTCAATGTGTGAATCAAATATCACAATATCGTGCTGTATTAATAAGTCAAAGATCACCACAGTAGAAAATTAAACTATCAAGCCTGTTATAATAATGACTGCCTCCTCATACTGATTTCAGAACTGCTTTCTGTGGTGCAGCAGGGTTAAGCACATTCACATGAGAAGCATCATTGGAAGGCGTCTGAAGGCAAATGCATCAGATTTTGCCATAGGATATGAGAATGCTGTTGTCATTTAGCATTACTTAACTTTACTGCTTGTTGTCCAGTGTCACACAATGGTAGAAGTAGCAAAAGTAATGTTTTTGTGTGATTCAAAAGTGTTATTTCCCCATGTGTGTGCAGTGATACATGTGTTACTTCACAAGTATTATCATGGTATAGAATGTGATACACACGTGCAAGACTAATGTTATCTCCACATTACTGGAGGGGAACACCTGCTACGCTGATATGTTTCACAGCTATGCTATCACAGGTCAACTCATGAAGGGGCTCTGACTGTCTTGTGTCTGACAAGTCACAGGTGAAGGAATTCTACAGAATGACAGTCACAAATGTGGTGGTACAATGACTCAGCTGCAAGATGTTAGGTGATAGCGAGCAGCTCTCACACAGTGGATTGTCACCTGTAAATTTCAGGCAGTAATTCTCCATATCACTGCATTATGTGTCTACAATGTTCAGG
Source organism: Protopterus annectens (assembly GCF_019279795.1). Taxonomy (NCBI): domain Eukaryota; kingdom Metazoa; phylum Chordata; order Ceratodontiformes; family Protopteridae; genus Protopterus; species Protopterus annectens. The sequence continues at coordinate 404,342,263 of NC_056734.1, read as the reverse complement.
ATAATAACAAAGTGTACATGAAACTGATATTAGTATTTTAGTTATCAATACCAGTCTGAAAAATATGAATGTAATTTGCAAGTTAAATGCGACACACTGTGACACTGTGGAGGAAAACGTGTCATAATCCCACCCTCAATTGCATACAGCAGTGCACTGACTCCACTATGCTGGACTCCCCATATCATGTATCACAGCAGTGCATTGTCTGCACTATGCTGGACTCCCCATATCATGTATTACAGCAGTGCATTGACTGCACTACGCTGGACTCCCCATATCATGTATACATAAGTCAATAAAGCATACACAAGTAACAGAGATCACTGACATTACGTTCATTCACACAGAATCACTTTCTGAAGCACACTGATTTTAAGCATATTTGCATGACATATTTGGCAAAGAATTAGCAGATGCATAATTATTTTCTGAATTTTTGCCATAGGACAAGAAATAGTAGTAGACTGTTATGCTCAATGCAGGGTGGCAATGAAATGCTTAGGACAGAATTACAGATTTCTATTTAAAGGCCATTTTTGGATATGTGTGTGGTGTGTGAATCTATTTTCCGAGATTACAGATGTGAACTAGGGTTGATAGGACAGTGGTGAAAATGGGGAGTGATCAGAGAGTAGGATACTGGGACTGTACATAAAGAATGAGCAAGATGGTGGTGGGAGAGGACCATAGCTATCAAATTCTTCACAACCTAACACTGTACTTGTGGAAAGAGTTTGGGAAATTTCAATACTCACATCATAAAGGATGTGTGAAATAAGTTAAGAATGTTGTTTGACCAACTGGACAAATTCAAGTGTGCTGCACACACATATGTTAAATGGGGCAGGTGCCCTTTTCATTTTTTTAAGAGACACAAATGTTGTGGAAGGTATCTAGGAATAAAAGGGTAGGTATGGAGAGTAGGTGAGCTAGCAGGTGCAGACATGAAAAACATACAAGACAGACAGGGATGGTGACGGACACAAATGTTTGGGGGTCACCATGACTGTGGATAGGTAGGGGACATCAGAGCCATATCTATGTCTGGCATGAGTACAGTGAGAATCTAGTCCTCACACTCAGAACTGTCATCACCGTCTCCTGTTAACACACTCCTTGGGCAGTGATGGATGGGGCATTAACTTGGCTATTTGATGCAGAACTTTCTCAATTCTGCCAATTTGAGCACAGATGCCCTGTCCATAATATCCTACGCCAGCCCTGGCAGTTCCTGCACTAGTCCTCCTCATGGGTACCACTGCACCAGCCTATGGTCAGAAGTATCTGATGCAGTTGGAGAAAGTAGTGCAGGGGTTGTAGAGATACCACTGGCAGGTTGTGGCTCAGAAGTGCTGTGTGCCTGTGGTGTCATTGCTGCAGTCTTCTGTGGACTAAGCAACTGTGACTGGTCTAGCTTTCTATGTTGGTGGTCATGATGCAGCAGGAATGATTTTCCTAATGTAATGACATTTAAAAAAAATAAAAAAAATAATAAGAAATGATAATGAGACAGAGGGTGAAGGGAGAGACAAAACAGAAAAATACCATAAATCCCATATAATTATAATATGTGCCAGTCACTACATAATTCACATGCAATTTTAAAATGTTTGCATCTAGATATGACTGTGAAGCCATAAATTCTTGTTACAATAAAGGTTTAATCTCCATGGCTGTCACTATTATAAATACTGTTCAAAAAGTGTTACAACGTTCATAATTTACTACTAGGCTAACTGCTTGTGGGCTATTTTAAGCCTAGCCAATGAACCATCAAACCCTGCACCTTGTGTTTGTAAAGTAAACACCTTAACCATTATGCCAACCTTGAAGATCGACTAAGGTAGAATATGTCATTAAATGCATATGTGAACCGAGTACATAGTATTCTATGTTATTGATTACACATAGATGATTGCCACTGTTAAAGTGACACCCTGACCCAATGTGCAAAAATGGAAAAAACGGAGTTGTGGATGAATGGATGGATTACACGTACTAAATATCAAATCATACAGAGTAATTTCTGTCTTCTGGATTTGAATTCACAGACAGGTATGCTTACCTAACCATTGACTGCTTCAATGTTGTATGATCTAGTCATACAGGATTGTGCAATTTGCAAATGTAGAGTATGCATAACCATGTATTCATCTGGCAAGCAGTTATGGACTGATGTCCACATAATTGATAACCTATTTGTAAAATCAGTGCTGTTATGAATTGGCAGTCACTCATACCTGAACCATACTTTTCTGGGCCTCCCTGAAGTGTTGCAGTCCCTCCTGATTCATCTCCCTGTTTCCTTCAATCATTGTAGAAGCTACACATAACAGCAAAACAATAATAACCACTTGTTTGTGCAGCCAAGTCATGGTATATTACCTGGTTATAGGATGACAATATACTTATACAACTGAGGTGGGTCATAGGACCAATAATATTTCTCCCATCAGCTAAGGAGGTCCTGTTTTCACCATTTTAATTCACTATAATGATGCTGGTAATGTTAGCCATGCATTTAATGCCAGTTGCACAGATGACATGCATGGTTAAGCTATTCCAAGCCTAAGCCTGTTACTGACCACTCAGTATACTTACCCTGCAGAAACCTTCAGCTACAAAAGCTTAGACTCCTCCTGAAACCACCTCTGTGCTCTAAATGGGGTTCTACCCCCACCATCTCCTGCCATGTCTTCTTTTCAAAGAGCTCATGAAAAATGGTAGGGAATTGCTGCCCAAATCAGATGTCATATGAACGAGCCTGCGTGCAATGATGGACAACCTAGGCAAATTTATTTTCACAACAGAAAACACAGAAATTAGCTAGAATTGAATGTATTATTTTTTTTAATGTCCAGGTTAAGAAACATGGCAGTAATATTTAGCCATGTGCTTTGATTGCTATATATACATGCTTTACAGTAGCTCCAGCTCATGCTCACTAGTGTTGATGTCGCAGTTACGTTTTAAATTATATAGTCCCACCTCTGGGCATGCACTCGAGGATGGTTTATAGCATTTATAATGTTAACAGTGTGACACATAAATATGAAATCAACTGCACAACATTGCTGTTCTTCTATTTTTTCCTTATGCACATTTTGTTTCAGTACTACAGAATGCCTTGGTGTCAGATAAAAAATAAAGTGTGAGTAATATCACCTAGGAAAAGAACCCATGACAAGAAAGAACGTGAACTTCTGAATCCTGTGTATTAAACTCTTTACACTACAGTGGAATTGACACTCCAACCCTATGATTCAGCAAGCTTCCGTGTAGGAATAGCTTATTCCTGCATGGAAGGGACCGTTTCCGTACAGCACGGCAGCACGCCATGCATATTCATGGAGGCACCCTGCTATGCTCTAAAAGAGACACGGTTCTGTGTATGAATGCAGGGGGTGTGTCGGAGAGCAGAGCTCTCACAATACACATGTCCCCTGCACTCCAGAATCGCCATTCAGCAATTTAAAATGAGTGAGAATGCTCATAACACCCCCAACCTGTCAGGGTAAGAAATCTGGACAAAGCCCTAAGGGACAATTGTCCGTATCAAGCCAGAAAGTTTATAGATTAACAGGTTCAGCATTAGCAGTGTGTAAGTATTCATAGCAATAACTGTTTACCAAAGTCCAGCCTGTGTATGTGATGGATGGGTATGCATAATTATTTCTCTGTTTTCATTACAGCTCCAGCTGAGCGGACTGTGAACCAGGAAGCCCATGCCAGCAGGTTGTAAAGGCTGAGTCGCAAGGCTGGTGAGTAACCATCCTGCTTGTAGTAGTCATACCAAATAAATATAAAGGAGTAAAATGTCACCTGGCAGTATAAAAAATGTGTATGGTTTGCACTGAATAAACCAGACAATATGACAGTAATAGTCCCATATAGGTCGTATTTAAATAAAAGTGTAACTGCCTGGCAATAAAGTTCTAAATCCTGGAGTGGTTGTGTTTACTCTGGTATTGTATGGCTTCACATGTTGCAGCCACCAAAATCTGATGTCAGAATAGTACTGTTGTATCAACCACTATTTCTCACACTATGCTACATAAAAAATATGTCTAGGAATGTCTGGAGTTGGCATAATGGTTAAGGTGCTTACCTTAGAAACACAAGGTGCAGGGTTTGATTCTCACATGGGGTAATTGGCTAGGCTTAAAATGGTCCCCAAGAATAGTTAGCCTAGTACTAATCTATGTAGAAAAATGTTGTAATTACAAGGTCAGATTGTACAACCAAGAAATACTTAAACAGAAAACACTAAAAAAAAGAAACAGCAGTTTCTCAGTAGGTCACTCTGATGAAATGCAAATTGTTGTATTTTTAGCAGACACAGCCATGGTTTGAATCCCGGGAGTGATAGTAAGCTGTATGCATAATTTTAACTAGGATTTTGGGAATATGTGTAGAAACAGTCAGGTAGTGTTAACAAACATTCCCCCACAGGTCTGTCAGCTAAGATAACTGTTACTGCCTGGCAATAAAGTTCTAAATCCTGGACTGGTTGTGTTTACTCTGGTATTGTGTGGCCTCACATGTTACATTCGCCAAGATCTGATATCCAAATAGTACTGTTGTGTCAACCACCGTTTCTCACACTGTGCTACATAAAAAATATGTCTAGGAATGTCTGTATAAGAATGTTGTAATTACAAGGTCAGATTGTACAACCAAGAGAGACTTAGACAGAAAACACTAAATGGAAAAATAGCAGTTTCTCAATAGCTCATTCTGATGAAATGCAAATTGTTGAATTTTTAGCAGACACAGCCATGGTTTGAATCCCAGGATTGGTAGTAAGCTGTATGCATAATCATACCTCTCAACTGTACAGATTATCATAGAATGTCCAGATGTTTTGCTCATATTTTTGGCCTGTTCCACTTCTTTCCTGGCAAATCACTGGGATGATCTCAGGATTGAAGTCACTAAATAATGGCATACATTTGAGTTTCAGACTTCAAATCCTTCAGAAAATGTATATTAAAACAATTCCTGTTACTCTAGCAACTTTCTTAATTTATAAGAGCAATATGTAAAATATGTCCCTATTTGTACCCCCATTTTGTAAAGCTTTGTCCAGATGTTTTGCATGAAGATGTTGAGATGTATGTGCATAATTTTAACTTGGAATATAGGAATATGTGTATAAACAGTCAGGTAGTGTTAACAAACATTCCTTCCACAGGTCAATCAGGTAAGAGAAGTAAAATGTAACTATAAGATGGTTGAAGTATAACTGTGTACAAACATACCACTGCCCAAACCAAGGCCATAGGGTATTGTAATAATACCTGTAGAGTAATGATTAGAGCAATGATCATTAAAGTTGTGAGCACTGCAAGGATATACAAGTTGTTAATTGACATCTCCCCCCACCATATCTGCAACAATAATCTAAACACACCAATCAATGGGTATGTTTTACACCAAGCCTACTGCTGGGACATATGTCCTATTGTTCAACAAATATTGAAATGTGTTTCTATTAATGTTCCATGTTGAAATACTATCATTGGTGGCCTGTTGCTATCAATGTAACCAACTTGCTGTTGTAATGGCCACTGTGGTTCCATATATAAATGTGTTCTGCTTGCTATGCAACTGTTCCAAATCTGTTGTTTTGGGTTAATGGGACTATCTATGCAAGCTGTTATAACTAATTTTGGACTGTGTTGACTATTACTAACCCACATATGTTCTAAAACTGCAACACCATAGCATGTTTGGGAAGGCCAGCCCCAGTGGACCCACCTGCCTCAGCACGTCTGGGCCCCACCCCATGACCTCCTCGTCTGCTGGTACTGCACCACCTTCGGGTGGAACCGCCTCAGGGGATGGGGCTCACCCCCAGGATACTGTCACCTGAAGCCAAGTCCAGGGATTGGTGTGTAGTGAGCTCTGAAAGGCATTTAGAGATCTGCTAGACCAGCTTGAGGGCCATGTGGTGCAATTAGAGGGTCAGCCTGCCCCTCCTGCTCAGCCTCCAGCACAGCCACCTTTGGGGCTGTGAAGGTGCAGTGGTGACTGCCCATGGGTGGGGATCTTAATCCCACTACTTCCATTTGAGGGCTCATTGGCTTCTGATTTTCAAACACCCCTCCCCGCCCAAGGTGTTTACCCCCACATGTGTCATATACCTCCCCTATATGCTGTCTTGTCTGTCTTCCTACCCAACCTACCTCCCCAAATATACCTACTATCCTTCCCCAACATTCCACTCTCACCTTAAAAAAAAGGGGGGGCAATCTGTTCCCCAAAAAAATCTCACCCCATACATAGCTGTCCATTTCGTAAATGTGTCCACTGGACATATGTAATCTTGTCTAAATGGCTTCACAACGCATTATTGTTGCCCTCATCCCTCTCTCAGGGGTTTGAGTGTCCATCTTCAAATTCAGAATATATGTACAGCTGTTGATGTAGAAGAAATGGGCAACTATGGACCTTCCCTACACCCATCCTGCACGACCCTCGCTATTTTCCCTATTGTCTTTCCGTCTGCATGCCCCCTTTTTCTCCACTTTCCTATCATCCCTTTTATCTTTTCTTTTAAAGAAATTAGCACAGGGATAAGTGGGAGTAAACTGTTTTAAGCAGCAGTAACCAGTAAGTGGTTTTGCACTTGTTTGCACGGTGCTAAGCTAAGCCTACACATATTAAGCAAGTATTGGTTTAACCATGTTTTATCAGTGCTTAGCTCCACACAAACCGATACAAACCTTACAACTGCTTAAAACTGCTTTAATCACCCTGATACCAACAGCCACTGTTTTGGCCAGCAAAAAAACAATCAGCCCTACCCAGTACCATGTACACTATAGTCAGCACAATGTACCACTATTCCATCTGAGTTCTACTACTGACTGTTTTTTTTTAAATATATAATTGAAGACAGGTATAGAATACTGTGGAACTAGTCATGTTTATAATATATAAATATACAAATATGGATTTGTATGGTGATAGATACAAATGAAAAGTGTATACATCAGATATATGTAGCTGTACATACGAACTTAGACAGATGGAATATGTACATACATATCATAAAATAATATATATGTGCAGATCTAAAAAAAATTATATGGAGACATCAGTAGTCATATATGTAAACAAATATATATATAGGAACAGGGTGCGTGTCAGCGTACATGTTCAGAAGGACATCAATTTTGAAACTGTAATGTATGTCATCATATACTGACAAAATCTCCACATGATCACAGTGATTTACCACAGGAAGGAATAAAATGATACTGTGCAACAGTCCACAAATATGGGCAATAAACGTGGACAATCTGGAACAATCTGGCTGGTTGACAGGTGTGCTCAGGACAGCTTAGTGCAAGAAAGCATAACCAAGCCTGACAAAGGGGGTGGGAGGCATGAAAATGTGAACATTACGGAAATAATGGCGCAGTTGAGCTGACACATATGATGCAGTAACACCCTCCTGTCTGTTCCAACATCTATTGAGTGGAATAGCACAAGTCCAAAGCCCCCGATCTACTAGTAGAATTCTTCACATCCTCCCACTGATGTGTCAGAAATACACAATGCTTATGGGGGCCAGGCAACATTTACATCTGCCAAATATCTGGACATAACATCAAATTAGGTAAAATACACTGAGCTGCTAGCCATGTCATCAAGCAATATCCAAACTACAGGCAGACTGTTACAACAAAAAAGCAATCTGGCTATGGGGGAATACACATGTAATTGCAAATATACCAGGCACTCCAGGGATGTAACAGCACTGAGAAACAGACACCAGTGTGGAAGTGTATACAGTATAAGGCATTTGCATCTGTACTGCCCTTACCTGGCATGAAACCATACTGCAGATCATCAATAATTAACATGCTCTCAACCTAGCTGCCACCACCCTTTACCATTACCTCATCCTGTGACCGAGCAATGTTATCCCTTATTTGTTACTACACCTCTGCAGACAACCCTTGTTCAGATTAGCAGTACCCATACATATTCACCTACATCTCCCACATACTCTCATTTTCCAAGATTACAATTAACAATTCAGTTAAAAATACCACTGCCATGTCTCATAAACTACTGTCGTGGAGGGTGGATGGCCCCCAGGAAACTGGCGAGGAGCGTCCAGGTAAGGCAAAACTCCACATCAGTGTACTGAGGTTACATTCCAACTGTGTACTAACAATCTGTAGATGCATATGTAATTGCAAAATAGAATATTGGGTGGGGTTTAGTAAAGCACACATGTGCCCATTTCAGGTGAAGATTAGCAAATAGTGTAATATCATAGTGTAAACTGTACCTGTGTAGACATGTAGCATTGCACCTGGACCAATGGCTATTGTGAAGCTGCTGACAATACCTCTACCTCACAATACTTAGGTACCTCCTATCACCATGAGGCACAGCAGCCTGAGACCGTTAATTATGACATCCTTCTGTTGTGGCTTACCAGTACCCCAGGCATTTTAAGGTCATGCATGTGGCCATGCACTGAACTGTTATAGTCAGCAAATTGCATGTATCTGCAATCACCTGTGATGGGGTTCACTACATGATATCACAGGGGCCTATTTGCATGAGATGTCACATATCAGTATCATAACTCACAAACCTGTTACTGCAAGACTTTTGGATAATGATTGCCAAAATGTGGGGACAGAGTGCCATTAGTAGGGACATGTTGTATGCAGTACTATGATACAGTGCATATAAAAGGTGTATACACATGTGACAATGCCAGGTATTTGTGAGATATGAAAATGTGAGCACAATATACAAGACCAAAGCCATGCAACCTGTATTGTGACCAATAATCTGTACCATGCAAATGTCAAACATATAACTCTGTTAGAGGAACATGCATGAGGACTGGTAACAGTCCAAGAAGCTAGATGCATATGTGTGCGTCCCCCAAACACCCCCTACTTTAATATTCTCACCCCGAGGTCGCACTACAGTGGGGAAAAGGGAATTTTCCCTTACTGCACTGTACTACGACTGGGACAACAAGCATACTTACGCGAAAATGCTGCTTCGGTGAACAGCACTTTTGCGCAAGTTGTTGTGTCTTTCGGCTTTTCCCGGTTAGGGGTAGACACAGCGGAACTCCGGTCCACTAATGATTGGTAGTTGATTGTTATGTGCCGTGTTACCAGCCCTGATGCACAATCTCCAACGAAGGTACACCCATTCACGCATGTCTCCACGCAGAAGACGCTCTAGCTGAGAATCGAACCGGACAGCGTCTTATTGTGAGGTGACAACACTACCGCAGCACCACTACCGTGGGTATGCTCACCAAATTGGGATTCGGTGAAAGATGCAGTCAAGCATCTGTATGGATCCCATATATATATATATATATATATATATATATATATATATATATATATATATATATATATATATATATATACCTATATGTGTGTGTGTGTGTGTGTGTGTGTGTGTGTGTGTGTGTGTGTATATATGTATATATATATATGTATATATATATATATATATATATATATATATATATATATATATATGCATATAATATATGCAATATATATATATATATATATGCATATAATATATGCAATATATATATATATATATATATATATGTAAAAACTGATACTGACAGAGTGCACTATCACCAGGTGGAATAAACAACAAATACTGAAACAATTCTGGGTGGTCAGGAAGAAACACAACTGAACGCGGAATGAGATTTGAGTGCTTTCATTCGCAAATTTATTAGTATAACAACGAACTTCTTTAGAAATCTAGATCACAGCATTCATTTACATCTTTTATATGCTAGCTTGTAGGCTAAAACAGTATTATAAAGATGTGGCAACAGGATTAGAATATGTGGTTCCTTTAGTTAACCTTGAGTTTTCAGCTGAGCCCTTTGAGTAAGCATTTGATATTTAAATTGCCATTCAGGCCTGGTGGGGATATCTGCTCTTAGTTCAGCTTGCCATTTCAGTTCTTGCACCTTGAGTGGAGTGTTGGATTTCTGGCTAAAGGTGTGCACTTTTTCTAGGGCTAGGAAGTGGAATGTTGGGGGGAGGGCTGCATAAGTTAGGGAGTGCTTGGCAATTGCATTGTTGGGGTCTGCTCTGCGAACTGCTTGAAAGCGTTCTTTCATTCTGTCGCTGAGTTTCCTAGAGGTCATCCGTACATAAAACGCTTTGCAGTGCGTGCATTTACTTAAGTACACTACATTTGTGCTGTTGCAGTCATAAGTGCCATGGAAGGTGACTGGGAGTCTCCTGTTGGGGCAACTGAAACTTCAGCCTGTAAGAATAAATTCACAGCAGCAGCAGTGTCCGCATGGGTGCATGCCTGCTGAAGAAATGGTTTCTGCTGTAAACTTGTTTTCTTTTAGTTTAAAGAATCTCTTCAGAGAATTAGTTCTTTTGTAGCAGAAGTTGGGTAGGTTGGCGAGTGTTTTGCTTTGTTCAGAGTTGCTATTTACATTTCTCCAGTTATTTTTAATGACGTTCCTGATCGCCTAGGAATCGCTACTTATGGGGATGGGGAAACAAAGGTGGTTATTCTCTGTGTTCCTAGCTTTTTCATTGAACCCATATATGAGAATGGGTCTGTGGGGTTTATATTAAAATCATGAAAGCTCACTTTCGCAAATACAAACTGATCAACACATAAATGCCGAACTCCAAATACAGCGAAGGACAAGAAATGCAAAAATCACAACGTCGAATGTATTCCCAGAAGCAACAGCACCACACAGGTAAGAGAAACCCAACATAACAAACCTAAAGCAAAACACTATTTAAAACGTTTTTGCAGGGGTCAAGCCCCCCCTGCACCCCCCACAGCCTTCTACTTAAATATACCAACTCCAAGACTGCACTACAGTGGGGAAAATGATTTATTTCCTCATCCCCATGATCACCCTGCTAGCCAAAAAAATGTCTTTCGACATTCCAGATTCGCTTTATTCGCTCTTCCCTGTATTTGGAGTTTGACATTTATGTGTCGATCAGTTTGTATTCGCGAAAGTGAGCTTTCATGATTTTAATATAGATTTGGTCTTTGTCTGGTGTGCCTATGTAGCTCTACCTCTTGTGCCATTTTTTTAACAATCTCTCCTGGGTAGCTTCTTTCTACAAAGAGATTGTGGAGCACCGCACTTTGTGCCTTGTATTCTTGGTCATCATGGACCAGTTGGTTGAGGTGGATGAATTGTCCTTTAATAATGTTTTTCTTCATGAAGCCAGGGTGCTGGCTTTTAAAGTCTAATAGGTTGTTTCTGTGGGTGGGTTTCTTGTATATGGCAGACAAGAAGCTTTTGGTGTGGTCATGTAGGCTGAGAGTGACATCTAAAATGTGGGCTTTGGCTCCAATGTCATAAATGGTGAATTTGAGGAACTCAATGCTGTCTCTGATGTTAGCGAGGAACATGATGGAGGCACAGGCATGTATGGAACAAGACACCAGAGATGGTCTGAGGCTCCAGTGGGGTACTCTTCCTGCTGTACATGATTACATCCATGATCATGCAGATGCCCACCGTTACTTTGCAGGGTTCATGGATAGACGGTTGGGAGAGATGGTGGGAATCCTCAACCGTGTGGTATCTGTGGTAGAGCATGTGGTGGGAGTAGGGTGTCAGCCACGTGGATGTAGGTCAGCAACACCAGCAGGTGGAGGTCTATGTGGATGTGTGACATCTCACTCCTGTTCCTGTAGTGGCAGTGCCAGCAGCATCAATACAGGGGGGGTGGTGTTCACACCGCAATGCAGCAGGCCATGTGCATGTGGTTCTGGACAGTCCAAACATGGATGCAGATCCACCAAACGAATGTCATCATCAGGGGAGAGTACTATAACTTGGCTTCTGCCTGATGATGCCCATGCAACCCCAGGCAGGTGCAATCTCTATGCCCGTGGCCAGACACAGTGAACTGTACACCCTGCCATGTACGGTACACAGTTGTCCAACATACACTTGTATAGGGCAGCCACATGGTAGAACTGGGGGAATCCATACACACACACACACACACACACACACACACACACACACACACACACACACACACACACACACACACATAACCATTACAGCTAGGGTACATCCATACCTACACACCCCATGTCTGAACAGGCCATTTAATGAACAAACACCTAACCCACACACATGATGTCAACCAAATGGCTCAGCCTAGGTCTGTGGCATACCCACACCACACCCTGTACATATGATGATACCTGTGCCACATCTCTGTCATCCATACCAGCAAGGCAGGGAGATGCTAATATGGTTATGATGCACAGGTTGTATGTACAACGGCTGAGCAATGTAATGCTGTTTAAAATGTTGTCAGCTGGAATGTTTCATGCTTACATGTCAGGGTGTGTAGCTGTCCAGCCATGATCCATTATTGCTGTTATTAACACTGACTGAATGTGGTCTCCATAATGTATTCTGTTTGTGTTCTAGGTATCTGTGTGTCAGGCAGATGTTGGTCTGCTGTCCTTTCCTACAAGGGGTGTGGCACTGTGGTATCATATTGACTTTGTCATATCTTGGGTACAGCTGAACACAAGTGACAGGTCTGTATAACAGTTACTGCATGTGCCACATGGCTGATAGGTCTGAGGGGTGTATACAGGTGAGTGTGTGGTGTCAGATGTAAGCAGCTCTTCTACAGTGAACAATGGTAAGTGTACTGGGTGGCACACACCAAATGTTTGTGAATAACAAACACACACAGGCTTTTGTGTTGATGTGATTCACAGAGAATACTGTTCACATAGATATACTTCATTGTGCAGAGAACTCATGTTGGCATTTGTAATTCCACCCAGACCAAATTGCCAGAACATCACATCAGTAAATAATCAGTCCACAAATTTAATTTAATTGAAAATGGTACTGGCAGGGAATATGTCATTTTCCCAATGTACTGCAATCCTGGAGTTGTTATACATAGTTGTGCTGGTGTGGGGGGCACAGCCCCCACATTGGAGTGTGTGGGGTAGCATACAACCACACATAGTGTGATTAACAACTTCATAACCTCTTAACATAAACTGGACAGTATAACAGCACAATAAGTGGGGGCAAACCCACAACAATACCTACAATGTGGGTGGCTGTGCCCACAACAACCACACCCAACTATGTATACCAACTCCAGTATCAATGTACAGCTGTACAGTGGGTAAAAGGGCATTTACACGTCCACTAATATTTTTGATGGAATGATTTTCCACAAGATGATTGTTTTGTAATGTTAACATTTGCCAGTTAGTTCTCAGACAGATGATCACCTGGGAAATATATTTTCTGCAAAATGAAGCAGATCCCTTCACATACACCCACATTTACTTGGCAACACTGAGATTAGAATCCCTACATAGCTACTTATTGCTACTAATGTGTTTTGCTTTACTTGCACACACCACAGAGCTTGTAGGGTGAGATGTGTCCCAAGCTTCTTGAAAAGTGAACAAAATAACCAGGCCTTGGACAGTATGGTAGTGGGGGATGTACTGGGTGTTAATGGACCATATGTAGTATAATATGCTGTCATATACACATTGACAAACACATACAGTCATAGACACATTTGACAGACCTGTGTTTAGCAGTGCTGACTACTTTCTCAGTGAGTCCATACTGTTACAGAGTTTGTGACCCCAGCACATGCATCATTGGGCCGAAGAGTGTATCAGTTAAACGTATGGTTGATGGTTAGCAGTCCTCATAGTGGACCTTGGGACATGTACTGGGGGTACCATGGTGTAATGACAGTATACTCAGCACACCTACCCCACACTGGATATTGTACTCACTGAAATCCATGATAATGCTCTGACATACCCACAGTCACACATTGATCAGGACTGCAATACAAACCCTTGTCTATCTAATTATTGCTATTACAGGGATATGCATTTATTGCCAGAGCCACAGGGATAGTAGGCTGAGGGTTTTGATAGCTTTTCAAATGTCAGCAACATCACCATCCCTTATAATGTATGGCAAGGTTTAGTGTATATGGAGTATGTGGCCTCGTAATGCTGTCTTCTACAAATATGCACACTCACACACAATTGCACACACATACACACACACACATACTCACATTTTTCAGGACTCAGAGGGTAAACCACACCTATCTACCCATTTGTAGAACACCCAACTACTGTAATACCCAGTAATGCACACAAACACATTTGACAGTACTAAGGTACATAGGTGCAGGTGTTCCTAGGTATGTACCAGGCTATTGTCCAAAGAGATGAGAAGAGTAGGGCATGTGCATACACTGGTATCATGGCAACTGATATTTGTCACCAGGCCCTCTATCAACTGATGCCATTTGAGTGATCCCCAGGGAGACAGTTATATTCAACATCCACTCATCTGGTTTTCTCTTGAAGAGGGCCAGTGAGGTGCTCCACTTGACATGTATGCAACACATATTGCATAACATGGCCAGTGTCTGGGTTGGGACCTATAACCAAACATGTTCTGTTGACTGTGGTAGTCTGGTTGAGGTATCTATGGCATATGGTGTATACAGACTAGGGTTTCCCAGCTGTGGTATGCATAAACCACCTGGGCAGACATGTCAGTGTCAGTCAATCAGAGATTGCCTGTAAGCAGCCATGATGAATGCCTGACATCTGCACATCTGTACAGAGGACAAACAGACAGTAGATAGGCAACAGGTTATGCATTAGGATGAATGTTTTGACAGATAGACGTGTGAGACTGATAGGTATGCCATTACTACATTAGAGCAGTCCTCAATGACATGTCCATAAAAACATGGTAGTCTACATTTACTATCAACATAGCATATCAATATCCACTAGGAGATACATAAACACATACAACTCAAAACACCAACAACACGATAGTCAGTACTCAGAGTCCAGCTTTGCATGCAGGGGTGTATGTTCAAGTACTACAATTTGCAATCTACTCTTACTTGGCAAAGCACTGTTAAAAGCTGTAATGTAATTATACCATACATGCAAGTGTGCCTGCATATAATGTGGGATACTACCCAAGTATGAAACACATACACAGAGAAAGGATTGCGGTACTACACATGTATACTCAGGTGTCCCATACAGTGTACTCACATCCCTTGCTACTGTAAAAACAGCACATAGAAGCATGTTATGTAAATGCATTTAAATAGTTATTAAAGATGTCATTACCCTGCTATTTGATCAGACTGGAATATGATGATTGGTTACCAGGGTTGGGCTATGCATAGCAGGTGTAAGCATTGATTAAATTTAAATGCTAAGCAGATTTGCACACTGGCAAGCAAAGCCTACACTGTGCAAGTGCGTATTCATTTAACCGTACATTAGCAGTGCTTAGCTTTGCACAAAACCATGCAAACCCACTTAAAGCCACTTTAAAGTGCCTTAATCGCCCTGCCTCCCTTGTTCAGTCCAGCAACAAAATTAATAGTCCATGCAGGTCTTGAACATAGAACCCTGCACACTATACTTACAGCACTTAACCAATAAGCCATCTGAGCTGTAAGGATGTCTGTGGCTTTTTCAAATATATAATTCAGTACACATACTTAATAGTAGTGAACAACTGCTTTGACTACTACAATTGTTTAGTACTTGTAAGTGAAAATAGTATTGAATCAGTCACGTTCTCATATGTAAATATATACATATCAGATTAATATGGTGGGTTACATTTGAGAAGATTTCTACAACACTCGTGTATACATAAAAGGATATGGATATATATACATATGTATATGTATATATATATATATATATATATATATATATATATATATATATATATATATATATATATACATATATATATATATATATATATATATATATATACACACACACACACACATATTATACACACATATAAATACACACATATCTCTCTCTCTCTCTCTCTCTCTCTCTCTATATATATATATATATATATATATATATATGTGTGTGTGTGTGTGTGTGTGTGTGTGTATATAACATATGCCCATGACATGTAGTGGAGTCATACCTCAGCGCCATAACCGTCAACCTCTTAGTGCAAGGGAATGTAATGTATGTACTGCAGTTACAAATGTAGAATGTTGCTAGTTATAAATGTAGAATGTTGCTACAGTGGCTGGGGTTGTGCCAACACACATGTTGTGAAGAAAGGCTCTTCTGAAACTGATATGCATGCCAGCAGTTACTGACAGACATCATAAAATCATCATAGTGAAGTACCACACAAATCACAGTAATGATCCTGTGGAATACAGTAGAAATATGAGCAATAAACATGGACAGCCTGAAACTATCTGGTCACTCATGAGGTATACACAGGACTCTTTAGTGCAAGAAATGTGGAACAAGCCTGACAAAGGGGATGTTCAAACCCACAAGAATGGGGATATATCACAAATACTGGAGTAGATAAGCTCACACAGTTGATGCATTCACACCTTCCTGTCTGTCCTAACACATATTAACTGGAGGGGCACAGGTCCCAAGCCCACATGCTTCCCACTAGTTAGTGACATACATCTTCACAGCAGCCCACGGCTTCATCAGAAATACACAACACATATGGTGGGCAGGCAACAGTACATCTGACAAATATCTGGACATAACATAACACTAGGGTAAATACACTGAGCTGTGAGGCATGTCCCCAAGCACTGTCTACACTACAGGCAGACTGCCACAACACTAACCCAATTTACCTATGGGGAATACACATGTAATTGCAAGTGTAGCAGGCACTACAGGCATGTAACAGCACAAAGTAACAGACACCAGTGTGAAAGTGCATACCCACAACCAATCCCAACCCAGTCACAGTCACATAATGGTAAGCCTAAGTAATAATATAGTATATGGACTGTGTGAACAAAAGCCATCATCAAGTTTGCCACTCACAGACTAACCCTACATATACTGGCCCAATTCACAGTATAGTCTGATGCCTGACTGTGGTATGGAACATGTCTCGGTCTGGCTCTGCAAACATATAGGCTGACAGGTTATCAGAAACTGGAGTAGCATGCAATGTCAGATAGAAAAGTACCAAGAACACTGACATCTACCCCAGTCTGTACACAGGCCAAATACCATATTGACAATATACTGCTACATAATACAGACACTCTGTAAACAATCACCATAAGTACACAGACCTCACTATTGTACAGACTACAACAGAATGTCCAGGTTTTGTCTGCAAATATTAGGCCTGCTATATATTACATGTCTGGCAGTCTAATATATTACTGACTTCATATCAGGAATTATGTCAGTAAATAATGGATATACTGTACATATCCCCCTCTCAGTGCATGACATATGAACAAAGGGTGAAAGACCTGGGTGACTGAGGCACAAACACAGGGCCAATATTGACATATTTCAGTTATAAACTAAGAACATTGCTGGTGTAACAGGGTTTGTAGTGACATAGCCCTTCTGAGGGATGTGAGGTTAGTAACACACATGGATGTTACCATTTACTGACTCCAAACATCAGAGTATGCTAATGCATTTATAAAGACAGAAAACGTGTGAGTAATACACCAAATCTGAGACTCCAAACTCTGTCCAATCTGCAGATAGCCATACAGGTGAGTGTTTTCTCAACCACATAACACTGTCATGCCAGACTTTAAATCATGCAGAACAGCCATATCCACACAAACCCTGTTAAACCAACATTACTTCAAATGCAGAACAGCAATACTTACATTCTGTCCCCATGTCTGGAACATCCCCCTTCAGTTTGTTGGCCTGTCTCCACAGTGTTTGTTGTAAGAGGTATTACCAACTTCTCTCTGTGATTCTGTTTGTAAGAAACCCACATGAAGTCCTGCTCACAGTGAAGGAAAAGGGCCAACACCCACTTGCAGTGCTTAGTTATAGGAGTGTGTTTCCATGCAATTGGCTATAGGAATAATACCACAGCTGTTCCACATGCAGTTAGTAAGTGGGGGACTCCAATTCATGCACAGACCATCAGCTGATCATGAGCATTAACTACCAAATTCAAGCTGCTGCCTAGGCAAAACAGATTCATTTTTCCACCTCTAATGGGAGGGTAGGGTGAGAGACAGAGAGGATGAAAGAAAGGAAGATAGAAAGAGCCAAGTGTGTTTGTGTATGATTCGTGGGTAGAGAGAGGTCTCTGGGTATTATAATGGTTGGCTATATATACATTTATGGCTGTGGATCATCTACAAAAACCTCTACAGTGTTTGACAACTGTTGGCCTTGTAATGTCACATTGGGACATATGGGTCCTCAATATGAAAATGTAGCAAAACCCACCCTGTAATCTTGTTATTACACAATTACACCAGCACCCAAACAGGGCACTGATGAGACACACCCACTTGTCAGTACTGAGTTTCAACCCCCTACCTAGCTATAAACTGTTATTACAGTGTTACGCATTTATCTCATACACCACGGAGCTTATATGTTGGAGAGTTGTCCAAGGGTATCTTTGAAGGTGAGTGACATCAGCAGCAGGGCTAAAGGAGGGGTATGGGAAATGTAGTAAGTGTGTATGTCCACAAAATCAAGTGTTATCAAGGACACCTACACTAATACACACATTTTCACAGTTACCAGGACCAGGATTAGAACTCCTATCTAACTAGTCTGCTACACTATGGTATTATACAGTTATCACACGCACCACTGAATTTATATGTATGAATGTTGTTCAAAGGTATCTTTAAAAGTGAGAGACATCAGCAGCATGGCTAAAGGAGGGGTATGGGAAATGTAGTAAGTGTATATGCCCACAAAATCAGGTGCCATCAAAGACGAACACATTTTCACAGTTGCCAGGACGAAGATTAGAACTCCTACCTAACTTGTTTTCTACACTGT